>NW_006434825.1:13150507-13221232 GCF_000325575.1 Pteropus alecto
GGGCCTGGCGCGGCGGTTCCGGCCTCCGAGGAGGGGTGTCTCGACTCCCGCCTTAGCCGGGTGGGCGCGCCGCGGGCTGTGCGCTGGAGCTGCTCCGAGAAGGGCGCGGAGGCAGCCAGGGATACGGTGGTGGACGGTGGTGGACAGCAAGCCAGGGATACGGTGGTGGACAGAAGTGGAAGGGAGTTTAGAAGCCAGGGGTGGAGAGGGGTGACCTTTATGGAAGGGTCGGGACAGGAGGAAGGGGCAACTTGCGCTCGACAATGGGCATAGGACATGGAGGGAAAGGAGAATTCAAGAAGATACTGCCTGAAATCCATCTGAGAGTCTCTTCCTTCTTTCCTCTTTGGAAATGGTTGTAACCCGAGACTTTGATTTCGGTCCCATTCAGTTTTTAAACTTCAGGATAGATCACAGAATCTTGCTTTCGTCACAGCCACTTGGGTAAGGTTTCCACTTCTTGGGAACTTAGCCCTTCTGATCATGTTTCTTTGAGATTTTCCGAAGTTAGATCAATTTCTGAACTGCAGAAAAGAGTGTGAGCACTTTGGCCCTAAAATATGGCTTTTAGCCTAAACTGTTGAGCACCTCGTAGCTCAGCATTACCTCAGCAACACAGTGACTGCTGGAACCTTGGACAGAGTTTCTACCTGTACTGCTTTGTGACTTCCTCTTCATTTTAAATTATTCAGTTTCTCTTACCATGTGACTGCTTATCTTGACAAAGTGTAACTATGTAGGGTGACCGAGAGGTCCGTGTTGTGTTCCTTAGAACTATGACCTGGATCATGATTTTGAGATTAAATACCTGTGTGAAAAACTTATCCTCTTTTTCTTCGTGTTTACTCAGATAGATATGCATGAGTGAAATGAATTTCACGGATGCGATATAACTGGAGTGAATGTTCAGATTGGACATTCACAGGAACCGGAGTCATTTTAGGTGACAAGTAGGGAAAAAGTACTTTGCTAATGTATTATGAGGTCAAGTTTTTGGAATATTTGACAAACATTGAAATTGATTTTTGTAGCAGCCTTGATTTTTGTGGAAGCCCAGGTTGGGAAGGTGCTATTCTCATTTCACAATGAACAAACACATAAGAGTGATGACTTGAGTTTTTAACAATTTATTGCTTTTTTTTTTTTTTTTTTTCTTTTTTACTGGTCTCTTTCTCTCTTTTAGATTGCAGATCGCTCAGGGCAGGGGTCATATTTTATTTGGTTATCTGGCCACTAGGTTAGTCCCTGGCATGTTGTGGGCACTTGGTAAATGTTTGGTGAGTAAGTGAATTTCTAAAGGTTACATATCTGTAAGTGGAGGACAAGGGATTTGAACCCAAATCTGGGCTCTTAGACTTGCTGTTTTCTGTTATTGGTCCACGTGAAGAAGATAGGCCTGGGAAAAAGGCTTGGGTTGGCTTCTGAGTCTCTTAATTAATGACTATCCCATTTAAAAGCACTTATACCAACATCTCATTTAATCTTCACCACGGTCCTATGAAGGTTGGTATTGTCCCTATTTCTACATATGGAGAAACATGGAGGCTTAGTAAGGTCCTTGCTTTAGAGTCCAGAGCTAGTGAATGACTGAACAGGGACTCAAGCCCAGGCCTTTTATCCTTAGCCCTGTTCTTTTCCATTCATTGAAGCAATATAAAATTTTACTTAAAGTTTTTTAAGTATAAAAAGCATGACATTTTAAGGAAAAAATAGTACATAGATCACAGCAAAAATTGTGAATGTAGAATGCAATTGAAATTTAGAAAACTCTATTATAGCTGCCTCTTTCTGGGAAAACATTCTTTGATTCAATGAATATAAGTCCTTAATCTATGGCAGGCATTATTCTAGAGTTGCACTGTTTGGCAGGGTGGCCAATAGCCATATGGAGCTGTTGAGCACTGAAAATATGCTATGAGTATAAAATACCAGATTTTGAGGACTTAGTGTGAAAAAAGTAAAATATCTCAATGATGTTTTTACATTACAATAAATATAATTAAATTAAAAATTATACTGGACAGTGCTGTTGTAAACACAGGGAATGTGGTACATAAAAAAGGCAAAATCCTGCCCTTGTGGATATTAAATTTTAGTGGAGAAAAGAACAATAAACGAAACCAAGTAAAATGCATATTATATTGTAATAAAGCAGGGAAGCAGGATGTGGAATGTTGCTAGGGTGGCACTTTTGAATTAGGGTCCTTGGAGAAGCTTTCCTAAGAGGTTAACAATTGAGTGAAGATTTGAAGGAGGTGAGGGAAGGAGCCGTGTGGCTGAATGGGGACATAGTGATTCAGGCAGAGAGAACAGCAAATTCAACAGCCCTAAGGACAGGTACTCCTGGAAGGTTTGTGCACCAGCCAGGAGGCCAATGGCTGGATGGGTGCGAATGAGTGGGCATGAGGACGATGAGGTCAGAGAGGTGTTGCGGGTAAGGAGAGAGATGGGCAGGTGGTGGAGGGCCTTGCAGGCTATTGTATGTTTTGAGCAGTGGAGTGGACACGATCCATCCTGCCTTTTAACAGGTTTACTCTTGTTGCCATGGGGAGAAAGAATAAAGAGGAGCAAGGCTAGAAGCAGAGAGACACATTCAGAGGCTACTGCCATGATCCAGGTGAAGGATAGGCCGGGTGGTAGTGATGGAGGTGGTAAAGAGATGTTGGGCCCTGCGTATATTTTGAAGTACAGCCAGCGGGGTTTGTGAATGTGGGATGTGAGAGGAAGAAAAGAGTCGGGGTGACTCCATGGTGTTTGGCATGAACAACTAGAAGAGTGGAATTGTCATTAACTGAAATGGGGAAGACTGTAGGAGGAACAGAATTTGGGGCTGTTTTGTTCACACTGATTGCAAAATGCTTATAGAAATCTAAGTGAAGATGTGTTGTTGACAATTAGGGAAGTCTGGTGACAGGCCTGGGCTGGAGATGTGCATGTGGAAGCTGTTAGCATGTGAACAGTATTTAAAGTTAAGCGACTGGACAAAGTCACTTACGGAGTAGTGTGAATACATATCCAAGAGGAGTGCTTCTTGTTAGAAGTTAAATTTCAAATTAAAATCTCAGTTTATACTGTTATATGAGTAGGTATTTTAAATATAGCAAAGCATTGTATTACATTTGGGGAGCTTGATTTTCTCTCCTTTTTGCTTTTCATTTAAAGACATTTTTGAAAACCACAGCTAATGGATTTCTTTTTTCTTGAGAATGCTGCTCTTCCAAGTGTGCATCTTTGTAGTGCCGTTGAAATCAATTTGAGTGCCAGTTTCTGGAAATAGTCTGGCTTTTGGGGTTGGCAACGGATTTAGAGACTTCCAAGAAGGATGGGAAAGAGACCGTCTGGAAGGATGGATGGGTAATGGGTTTTTAGTGTTTAAAATATGGGTTTTACCTAACATGTGTTGAATGTATGTTGTTTGTCAGGCATCCCATTGTTTTATAAATTTAAAACAAACAGACCCTTACTGAGGTGGAGTGACCCACATGAGGTCATGTAGCTAAGATATGGAAGAGCTGGGATTTGAATCTGTTTTCTGATTCCAGGTCTGATGCTTCCATCAGTAAGACGTGATAATGGGTGCGTGAATATAAACCCCAATGGAATCAAATCAGTGAGCTGCTTTTGAGTGATTGTGAGTGATTTTGATTTAGGGCTATTATAGACTCTGGAATTTCTGAAAGGTAGGAAGAAAAGAGATCTTGTTTTCCTTAAAAAGAACCAACTTAATCTTTTCTAGAAGGTTGCAGTCCCCTGCTCCTCCCTTTCCCACCCAGCTTGTAAACAAATGTTCAGTGATTTAAGTCAAGCGTTAATACTTCTAAAAACCCCAAATACCAAGCCTTGACAGTCCTGACCCCTTAGGGCAGGTCCTCTTCCTCTGTGTCACCCATGTATTTTGCTTCCTGTTTTGTCATGACATCTGCTTTCCAGTCTCTTTTATGCATTTTTTTCCAGTCTCTTTTATTACTGCCCTTTAATTCCACTGTACTTCCAATGATATGACCTCCCCCTCTCCTCCTCTCTCTCTTTTTAATGTGCTTGGTCATTGGGCAAAGTTCAAATTCGTTTGATTGTTTTTCAAAATGGGCCTTCAGAGTAGAAGGTAACTCAATGTGGGATGAAGGAAAGAGGCCAAGAAAGAAGCATTAGTGTTGGAAAGAACTGGAAAGGCATGAGATTGTGAAGGAAAGGAGGAATCTTTTAAACAGACCCTTCTCTTCCACATCTTTCAAGAAGTAGATGCAGGTGGATCTATAGCTATAAATAAGAAGCTTTGCCTGTTTCTACAGTTTGCTAATTAAATATAAAATCTAGGTGCTGGTGAGTAGTTTTGCTCTTCCCTGGCTCATCTTCTATACAGGCCCTTTCATCTCGAGATCAGTGTTCAGTGGTTTCTTTACTCATAGCTGGGTCAAGAATTTCAGGAATCCCAGAGCCTAGAATTACAACATCAAGAAGAACTAGTTTAGCTTGCCATTAATACTTGAAGAGCACTTACTATGTGCTGGCTGCTTCATCTCAACTAATTTAATCCCTACAGTGAGCTTATAAGATAAGTACTATTAGGTTCATTTTATAGGTGAATTGAGGTTTAGAGGGTAGGTAGTTTGTCCAATATCAGTCAAGGCTAGTGAGCGGTTAAATCTACTTGCCTATAAAAGATTGACTGGTCTGAAAGGTTCTTGCTGAAGTTGGGTGATAAGAATAATCAGGTAATTTAGATCTTTCAGGATCTATCACCTGCTAAATCTGAGGTGTGGTTGTTTCCTTGTTGGGGGGGAGGAGGGGTGTCTCTTAAAGCAAGATATCTGAGCTCCCAGAAGGCAGGGGCCCTGTGACATTCACCTTTGTATTCCAGGGCCTTGTGCAGATTGGTGTCTATGAGCATTTGTTGAAAGACTGATCTTGGCTCAGGACTGGACAAGATGAATGAAAGGGGCCTGGCAGGGGCATGTCAGAATTCTGTCTGCCTTTCTGCTGAAGGTACCCTTGACTTTTATAGTCTCCTGGCTTTGAGAATTAACCCATCCTAATCCAAGTGTTGAGTTGTCCATTGACTGATAAATGGATAAACAAAAGGTTGTATATCCACACAATAGATTATTATTCAGCCATAAAAAGGAGTGAAGTACTGATAACATGCTATATGGGTGAACCTTGAAAACATTATGCTAAGTGAAAGAAACCAGACACAAAGACCACATATTATGTGATTCCTTTATTTGAAATGTCAAGAATGGGCAGATTCATAGAGACAGAAAGCAGATTGGTGAGGTTGGTGGTTTTTAGGGGCTGGAGGCAGGCAGAGAGGAAGGAAGAGTGACTAGTGATGGGTATGGGGTTTTCTTTTTGAGTGATAAAAATGTTCTGGAGTTAGTAGTGATGGTTGCACAACTCCCTGAATATACTAAAAACAACTGAATTATATGCTTCAAAAGGGTGAATTTATGGTATGCGAATTATATTTCAATAATAATAAAATAAAGAATCAGCCAGTCCTGTTTTGAATGCACTCTCTGTGTTCTGAGGGTCAAGTTAAGGTTTTAGTGTGGGCAACAGCAGCCATTGTCTTTCATCTTCTGGTGCCAGGGCATGTTCTTCAGCTTCCTCTGATGCTCTCAGCTGAATATGATAAAAGATGTTCTCCCTCAGGTATTTCAAGTATTTTAAACAAAAAAAAAAACTACGATAGATCTTTATTGTCTTTCTAGATGTCTCTGGAAACTGAGCCAGTGGGTGGACCCTTGACGTGCTTAATTTGGCTAATGAGAAGGACTCAGGAATTACTACCCTAGCTAATAGTTTCTTCTTTTTCAACAGCCAGTGGGCTATAGGTAAGAAAGGCTGGCTTTTTTCCTTTTTCTTATTTAAAATTAAAGGTGTTAGGGAAGAGTACTCTTTATTCTCTTCAGGGTGGAGCTGATAACACCCCCCTTCCCTGCCCCCCTCTCCTCCGTCCCAAGCTGGTAGTTAGGTTATATATACTACAGTCCAACTCTGAGCCAGAGGGCTGCTACCCTTTTGGTTGTGAGTCCAGCAGTGGTACCTGGGGCATGCCCACATCACAGGGTGTAGGAAGGAGAGGAAGGGCCTAGCAACAGTAGGAAGGGAAAGTGAGGTAAAAGGGAGCAGGTAAATGGGAAAGCTTTGGTGTGAAGAGCAGAAGATAGGCTGCCTGTTATTTATTCTTCTAATGTAGCCCTTCTTGCTTCATTCTGTCACTTGTCATTAAAATAGATACATTATTTTCAAATTCTTAAAAACTAATCAATTGTGTTAGTAGTGATATCAACAGATTGTTTTGAAATAGAGCATGAAAAATGCCTTTTTTTTTAAAGTGATTAAAACATAATGATACACATAGGATTCTGTTTTGTATTGGAATCACAATTAAGAAACAGACTATTTCAGCAAGACCATGTCCCCTGTAACTGCAGAGTTATTTCTTAAGGAAGTTACTGTGGGGTCTGGATGCAGGTGGACATGGGAGCGGGATGCCCCAAAATGTGTTGCTGATGTGCTGAAAGACTTCTAGCTTCAGCTGGATGTGAATTGAAATCCACATCATTGAAGGCCTTGCCGCTAATTATATTAGTTTCCTGTTCCTAACCTGTGTAACAAATTACCTCAAACTTGATGGCCCCAAACAACATAAATTTATTCTTTCTTAGTTATGGAGGCGAGAAATTCGAAGGTGTCAACAGTGTCAGTAGGGCCATTATCCCTCTAGGCTCTAGGGGAGAATCCTTCCTTGCTTCTTTCAGCCCTCCAAGCACTTGTTGGTTTGGGGCTGCATGACTTCAGTCTCCACCTTAGTCTTCACATGGCCTCCTCCCCTGTGTCTTTGTCTTCGACCCTGTTTCTCCTATGAGGGCACTGGGCCCAATCTAAGTCCAGGGTGGTGATCTTATCTTAAGACTTTTAACTTAATTATACCTGCAAGGATGGTATTTCCAAATAAGGTCACAGTCACAGGTGCCAGGGGGGTTAGCACTTAGGCATATTTTTTTGGTTGGGGCCACCATTCAACCTTCTACACTAATGGAATATAGGTGGGATGTTCTTATTAAAATTAAATAAGGACATCATCCTATTACCTGATTTGAAGAGAAGCCTTTTCCTTTCATGAATTTAAATTTTATTTATGCAGAAAATAATACATGCACATAGTTTAAAGTCAAATAGCATTATAAGACTTACCAATGCAACAGGAGTCCCTTGCTTTATCCCATCTTATTCTTGATTCTTGTTCTGTATAAACAATGACCAGTGGCCCTACTGACACCAGTAACTCTATTCTGCTACTGACTTCTGCATTTCTAAATGAGTTCCTAATACTGTTATTTCTTAGCCTGTCCGTTTTATCTTTTGTTATTTAGCCACTGAAGATGAAGATTTAGCTCTCTTTGCAGCCAGTCTCCACATACACACTTCTACCCCATCTTCTGATTACACCCGTATCACACATCTTGATTAAATTATTGTGCTTTTACGATTATGAATATTATTCACAGCTGAGCTATGTTGAAAGGATTATATTTCCTTTCTTGTACTATTGTTTTTACTAAAGTTACATATTTTCTAATTTTTTTCATACGCTAAATTTTCTGTTTACCTATCACTAGTTCAGCCCCAAACATTCTGATGGGATAAAATACTTGTTTCAATGCAGTCAGATGTATCATGAATCTATTTCTTCTGTTTTCTTTCTTTCATCTAGAGACAACAACTTCCTATAAACTGTCTAATCTGGACTGGCTGCTCTCCAGGCTGTTGCACTGGGACTTCTCTTCACCACCATTCTGGGAATTCCTTTTTGCCTTTCCCATGTGAATACCCAGGATCCTCCATCTTTTTCATTTATTCCCCTTGAGCATATTTTTCAGTAGCTTCCTGAGAAAGCAGCTTTGGAAGCAACTTTTTTGTGACTTTGCAAATCTGAAAATATCATTGTTTTCCTGTCATGCTTGATTAATGGTTGTCTTGGTTAAAGAATTCTACATTGGAAATTATCTAAAATTTGAAAGCATTGCATTCTAGCATTCATATTGGTACTGAGAAGTCTGATGACATTCTGATTCCTGTTTTTTTGTAAATACGACTGGAAGTTTGTGTACTCTGTCTTCATGTTCTGAAATTTCATGCCATTGTGCCTTAGCGTGATTCTTTTTCCATTTATTGTTCTGGGCATGCAACTGGGTCCTTTCTGTCTTCCTATCTTCCTTCCTTCTTACCTTCCTTCCTTCCAAATTCCATTCTGTTCTTGTTTCATGGATACAGTATTTTCTCTTATCTCTGTGAATTGTTTTAAGGTTTTCTTTGACCTCTGTTTCATCTAACTATAAGTTTTTTTTAATTGAGATACAATTTATGTGCTTTAAAATTCATCATTTTAAAATGTGCAATTCAGTGGATTTTAGCATTTTCACAGAGTTCTGCACCCATCACCACTATCTAATTCTGGAACATTTTCATCACCCCAAAAGAAAACTTGTACCCAGGTTAGCAGTTCCTGTACCCAGTGTTAAATATTTAACTACCATATAACCCTTTACTGGGAATTACTGGGTTATATTCCCTTTACTGGGAATTACTGGGTTATATGGTAGTTAACCCAGTAAACATATAACCCAGTAAAGGGAATTACTGGGTTATATGGTAGTTAAATATTTAACACTGGATACAGGAACTGCTAACCTGTTTTCCAAAGCTGCTTATTGTTTTTCATTTCCTGTCAGTAATGTATGAGGGTTCCAATTTCTCCAAATTTTTGCCAATTCTTGTTATTGTATATATTTTTGTTATGGCTATTATGGTGTGTGTGAAGTATCTTATTGTAGTTTTAATTTGCATTTCTCTAGTAACTAATGATGTTGAGCAGCTTTTTATGTGCTTATTAGTCATTTGTATATTTTCTTTAGAGAAATGTCTGTTCAGATCCTTTGCCCGTTTTATTTTTTAGTTGGGTTATTTGTCTTTTATTGTTGAGTTGGAGTTATATGTTCTAGATACAAGTCTTTGATCAGGGACATGATTTGCAAGTATTTTCTCAATTTTTGTTTCGATGAGGTCATATTTATCTAGGTTATTTTTTTGTTTGTGTTTTTTGTATCATATCTATGAAACCATTTCCTAAATCTAAAGTCAGGAGGACTTATATCTATGGTTTCTTCTAAGAGTTTTATAGTTTTCACTGTTATACTTAGGTCTTTGATATTTTGAGTTCATTTTTGTATAAAGTATGAGGTAAGGGTTCAACTTCATTCATGTGCACATGGATATCTAGTTGTTCTGGCACCATTTGTTGAAAAGACTACTATTCTTTTCCCATTGAATCGTCTTGGCACTCCTAAAATCAATTGATCATAAATGTATGGGTTTGTACCTGGACTCTCAATTCTATTCCACTGGTCTGTATGTCCATCCGTATACCAATACCACACAGTCTTGATTGCTGTAGCTTCGTAGTAAGTTTTGAAATTGGAAACTGAGAATCCTCCAACTTTGTTCTTCTTTTTCCAGATTGTACTGATTATTCTCAGTCCCTTCCACTTCCCTATGAATTTTAGGATCACCTTAGCAATTGAGTTTTTTCTTCTTTGTTTTGTTATCTGGCTCTTATGTCTAAGGCTTTCCTCAAATAGTTGTTTCTATTTAAGCGAAATACCAACAGGCTGATCTGTATGCTAGGCCCCAATTGAGGGAAGGTGAGTGGGATTGGGGGACAGAGACCTCTCACGTTTCATAATATAGACTTTCATGTATGTCTTTGGATCAGAATGGTGCCTCATCCCTACCCTCAACTGTGTCCTAAGTCAAGTCTGGGTTAGTCTAAAATTTAATTCTCCTGTTTAGGATTAGGGAGGCGTAACTGCCTAGGTGAATTGAGTGGAGGAGACTGGGGCTCTCCTTCCCTTATAAGCTTTTATCAGTCTTCCTATTTTAGCTTAACTTATGCCCTCACTTTCAGAAGTACCTGTTGCCACCAATCATTGACCCTTTCTGGGATTCCTCAATGGCAGGCAGCTTGCTTCTTGTTGATGTCCCCTATTGCAGGCATTTAGCTTTCACTTTCAACCTACTTGCCATTTTCCAAAATCTTGCTGCCATTCTGTTGTTTCCTTTTCCATTCTTTTTTAGTAGATTTATATTTTTGTATTGCCTTCTTGTCTTTCTGATGGGGTTTGAGAAGGGAGAAGAGGTGTGTGTTTAATCTGTCATGTTTATTGAGAGCCCCTGGAAGACTCTAAGGGAAGTTTGTATCAGGGAGGTGGAGCAATGCTTAGTCTCCCTGGAACCACTCGTGACACAGAATTCCTCTGCAGTATTCTGTTCCTAGAGTTATTGTTGCCCCATTTTTTTCTTTTGCGTATTATTCTATGTTAATTTTTTTTGCATAATTTTAGTTTAGCCTTAAACATTCTGGTAGAGCTAAAGTCCTGCTTTCAAGGCACTCAGATTGGTTGAGGCCTAAACTCATTCAGTGATGCTAAAACTGGTTTGTACCCCAACTTTATATTAGGATCACCTTTATATTATGCACCTTTAAATAACATATCTGTCCCCACCTCACTTGAGACCAATCAAATGGGAATCTCTGAGGTTAGGAGTTGGTTGTTAGTATTTTTTTAAAAATGCTCTCTAGATAATTCAGATGTGCAGAAAGAATTGAGAACCACTGCTCCAAGGCATTTCGTATTTCATTAAGGATAATTTTACCTAACAGGATAAATTCAACTGCCTCTCCTATGGTTATTATCATTGTCCTCCTTCTTTATTGCCCTCCAGCCACAGTGGCCTCCCTTTGTTCCTTATGTTCCCAAGACATGCTAAGACATCTTAAGACCTTTTTATCTATCCGGAATGTTCTTCTGCAGATATCCTCAGTTCCCTCCTTCATCTTCTTCAGATCTTTGCTCAAAAGTCACCTTCTCAATGAGACTCCTTGTCTACAACTTTTAAAATTTCTGCTTCCAACTCTCACCCCAAATTCCTATCTCCTTTACTGCTTTGTTTTTTCTACCACTTGTCACCTGTATCGTTAGTTCTTTTATTTTCTATTTGGCATCCCCTCTCAGCACATGTCCTTTCCCTATGTTCAGTCTTTTATTGTATAAAGAAGCCAGTGGTGGAGCTTTGTTTATTTCTTTTCCCATGCTCTTTTCTGTATGTCATTCTGTATATCATTTTCCTTCTCCCTGAAGAACTTTTTAAAAAATATTTCTTGCCGGACAGGTTTTATTTGAGAAAGTTCTTTTCTATTTCTCTTATGAAGGATAACTTCACTGGATGTAAAAATTCCAGGCAGGCTTTTTCTTCCTTTCAATACTGTAAATATTTCACTGTACTCTCTTCTTGTATGGTTTCTGACAAGAAGGCTGCTGTAATTAATATCTTTGTTCCTCCATAGGGATGGTGTTTCTTTTCCCTTTGCTTTCTTTTAAGATTTTCTCTTTGTGTTTAGTTTTCTCCAGATTGAATATGGTAAAATGATATGCCTAGGTGTAATTTTTTTTAAAAAAACTATTGTCGTGTTTGGTATTTATCCTGTTTGATGTTCTTTGAGCTTCCTGGATCTATGGTTTGGTGTATGTCATTAATTTTGGAAAATTCTTGCCATTGCTACTTCAGATATTTCTTCTGCTTTATTCTCTCTTCTTCTGGTGTTTCAGTTATGGGTGTATTTTGCATCTTTCGAAATTGTCCCCCAGTTTTTGGATGTTCTGTTCTTTTTTTTCTTTAATCCTTTTTTCTCTTTACGTTTCAGTTTGGGAAGTTTCTATTGACATATCTTCAAGCTTACTGATTCTTTCCTCAGCCATGTCCAGTCTACTGATGAGCATTTTAAGGCATTCTTCATTTCTGTTACAGTGTTTTAGATTTCTAGCATTTTCTTTTGATCCTTAGAGTTTCTGTGTCTGTTTACATTACCCATCTGTTCTCGAGTGTTGTCTACTTTTTCCATTAGTGCCCTTAACATATTAATCATAGTTATTTTAAATTCTCTGTCCAGCAGTTTCAAAATCTTGCCATATCTGAGTCTGGTTCTGATGTTTGCTTTGTCTCTTTACATTGTTTTGTCTTGTCTGTTAGCATAACATAATTTTTCCTATTATGTGTTGGGTAATGGGAACTGAGGTGAATAGGTCTTTAAATTGGGGTTTTATTTTAATCTAGTTAAAAGTTGGTTTGTGTTTAACAGTTGCTGTAACTGTAGGTACTAGAGGCCTCAGATTCCTCTAGTGGCCTTGTACTGGTCACCCCTGTTATCTTGGTCTTCCCTAAGAACTCCTTAAATAGAGTGTGCACCCTTCAGCTCTAATTTGCTGATAATTGGACTCTGGATATAATGGTAAAGTGTGGGGGAGGAGAAGCATTTTGTAATCTTATGATTAAATCTCAGTCTTTTAGTGAGTCAATGTTCCTGGGCTGTGACTTTTACAGTGTTTTTTAACTGCTTTCCCCTTTAAGTGAGACAAGAAGACTAGAAGGGGCCTCAGTCAGGGAAAGTCCCTCCCTCCAGTTGAGATAAGGCCCTGGTAGAAGAGGGCTGTGTTACAGAGATGTCTCTGGGCATATTTCACAGTGGTTCCTTTTCCTCCTCACCTACCAGAGCCAGGGCTCATTCTTGGCTCTTTACTGGGAGAACCTTGTAGGGCAGCAATTTTTTTTCCCCTTCTGTTTTATTCTCTGATGTATCACTAGCACCAAAAACAGTGCATGGTACAAAATAAACGCTCAGTAAATAATGACTGATTGAATGAATGCCTTTCATCCAAGCTCATGTGGAAAAATTTCTCACACTAAAAGAATAATAAACCAATAACTTTTCTCTTGAGTGAATAGTTAGTTGGCCCCCAATGTTTGCTTATTGGGTTCTGTGGTGTTTGTGCCTCTCTAATCTAAAGCCCTGCCTCAGATGGGTTTGTTGTAGACTGGGTGTTCTGAAGCTTTTTTGACTACACCTTTTAGTAAGACATATGTTTTATATCATGGCCCAGTATACATGTACATAAATGTTCATTTATCCTAATGAACTTTCTTGAAAGATACTTTCCTTTATGTATAATGTACTCTTATATTTTCTACTCTATTATTTTTAAAAAACATTTTCAAGGTTTATATAGAGGTTATGTTCAGAGGGCAATATGTTTTTTATTTTTATTTTTAAAGAAATTTGGGCAGATGTGCCAGACTCAGTTTTGTCTTCTCCTCCCAGTATATCCCTTACTCCCTTCAATAATGAAATTCTTTGTGTATCTATAACCTTTGGGGATATTTTAAACATTGTTCTCCCTCTTCACCCTGCCTGCCTAGGCTTGTGCAAACTCAGTTTTTTTGGAGTGAGTTAGATGCACACACTTCTCATTGCTATGATCGGGAGAAAAAAATTATTGAGTCCACGTATGGTTTTGCTAGATAGGTGCAGAGTAAATTCTGGGTCTCAGGTTTCATTAGCTTCCTGGAGTGGGTAGTGGGGATTTGGACCTCATGCTCATTAGGACCCATGTCCAGTATGGGACCCTGAGGTAGAAGCTGATAAATAGGTTGAAAGGACTTTGACCAGGATGGGCTCTGACTTCCCTTCCGTAGTAATGGTTATTTTTCTTTATACATAATTGGAAAGGTTTTACAATTCAAAGTATTAACTTTGTAATGTCAGGGTGGTATCTTGTTAATTGGACCTGGAAAGAGAGACAAAGTCCCATATAAAAACATAGATTATGGTTAGTAAAGTATGGACTCTAATTATGAAAGCCATTGGAGGACAAAAACATGGTGGTGTCGTCTACTCTGTTTCTCCTGCTTTCCCAGTTGGTTTTATTCTGAGCCTTCTTTAGAATTTTTCTAATTGATTTTGTTTTGGAGTCACGAAGTATAGATCAAGAGGTTTGGTCTTTCTCCCATTTAGTGGGCCATGTAGGGGCTTCGAGTATCATTCTCTTGGATTTTCTTGAGTTCCCACCAGGAGCTAAAAATAGCTAGAGCTCAGGGAGAAGAAGTTAGTTTAAAAACTACCCTCAGTTGTGTAGCCTTAGGAAAGAAAGAATCCCAGTAAATGTAAAGATTTTTTAAAAGATTTTTTTATTTTTAAACTCTATAAATAATGTATTTCCAGCTTTTAGTGCTTTAACCTCTGTTACTAAAAGCCTGTTGGCTTAATTTACAATTATTAATCTTTCCTCCATTATTCAAGATATGATCATTTTTCTTCCTTAAAATTATTGTTAAATTATGAAAAAGATCAAAAATATGAAGTGGTTCAGAGAATAAGATAACGGTCATTAAAACTACCATCTGGATTTAATGAATATTAACATTTTGCCATATTTGCTTCAGAACTTTTTTTAAAAGATAAAATGTTGCAGATACAGTTGAAGTTCCCTTGGTCTCTTCTTAGTCCCATTCCTCTGCTCCCTCTTCTCCTACCTTAGAGGTAACTTCTGCTCTGAACTCTGTATGGATCCTTCTTATCCATACTTCTGTACTTTTATTCCATTTATGTATGCCCACAACAATATATACAATTGTTTTGTGTTAGTTCAAATGTATGCCAGTGCCGTCATACTATACTTAGGCTGCCACTTGCTTTTTTTAAAATTTATTTTCTTATAGCATTATAGTTTGAGATTTTTTCATGTATATTGAATTAATGTATTTTAAGTACTATATAGCATTCCTTTTTATAAATATATCATAATTTATCCAAATCCTCATTGATGGGTATTTGGGTTGTTTACACATTTTTGCTATTATAAACATTGCCGTGATGAACATCTTTGAACATGGTGGTTTCTGCATTTGTTGGAAGATTTTCCCCTGGTAAATACCTAGGAGTGGAATCCTGGGAGGTACAATATATGCACCTTTAATTCTACCTGAAGTTGCCAGATACCATCTAATTTGTACATAAAGCTTGCTCATCTGACGGATGGAGAGTTGATCTTTTTGTTGTTTACTGAAACAAATTTAGTCTAAAGAAGTCAAAACATCCTTTTTAATTTCAGAAGCTTGATGCTCAAATTCATTCATTTGATAAAAATTTAGGACTTCCTAGTAAGAGCCAGGCACCTTTCTAGACACTAGTGCTACAGGATTAATAGATGGGACACACAACTTGGCCCTCATGGAGCTTATGTTCTAGGGGCGAGAGAGAGAGACAAAAAATACAACAAATCAATACAATAGGAATCATGTCAGTAATAAATGCTAAGAAAGAAAAGTAAAATAGAAAAAAGTGCGTAGAGAGCTGAGGTTGATAGAGTGTTCAGAGAAGACCTCTTAAGAAAACAACATTTGAGGAAATGCTTGAAGGAAGTGGGAGAATAAGCCATATATGTGGACAACTGGAGAAAGAAAAAATTCTGGGGAGAGGGGTAGAAGTCTGGCAGGGGAGCATGTCTGGTATGTTCAAGGAACGGGGAGGAGGCCCATGTAGCTGCTGGGGAGCGAGTAAGGGTAAAGAGAAGTGGGAGGTGAGGTCAGAGAGGCCTGTATCACACAGAGAGGGAGAGTGTCATGTAGGACCGCCAACGTCATTTTGAAGACTTTGACTTTTACTCTGAGATGGACAAGAGGCCACTGGATGGTTTTGAATAGCAGAGTGATATGATATGACATATAATAATAATAATAAAAATCACTGCTGAATTTAGAGATTAGATCGAAGGGGACAAAGGGCAGCATAAGCAGGAAATACAATAATCCAGGTGAGAGATCATGATGCTTTTGACCAAGGCAGTGACAGTAGAAGTGGAGAGAAATGTTTGAACTTGGACATATTTTAAAGGTAGAACCAGTAGGATTTATTGAGATTGAATATGGGGTGTGAGAGAGAATGGGGAAGCAAAAATGAGCCCCAGAGTTTTGACCTGAGCTTCTGGATGGAAGGATTTGTCATTAGCTGAGAAACGGATTTGTAGGGGGATATCAAAAGCTCAATTTTGTCTATAGACAAAGAGGATCTGAGATTCAAGCGTGAGGTTAACACCGGACACAGCCACTTGGGATTGTTAACAGATGATACTTAAAGCCATAAGATAGGGCGAGATAACCAAGAGAAGAGGTGAAAGACCGGTGCTTTGGGACATTCTGTTGATTAGAGATTGAGGAGGGGACAAAGAGCAGCCTGAGAGGCAAGAGGAAAAGCAGGCAGGTGTGGTGTGTTGGAAGCCGCGGGAAGAAAGCATTTCAAGGAAGAAAGGTGATCAATGTGTCTGATGCTGCCAATAGGTCATATAAGACAAGAACAGAATTCACTATTGGTTTTAATAACTTAGAAGTCTGGTCTTAGAGATCCTGATCAGCATTGTATTCCTCTTGTTCTAGGTAACATTTCAGAGGTTTCTATTGCTACTCCGAGTAGAAAATTGAAGCATAATGCCAGTTATGGAGTAGTCCAGAAAAAAACTAGTCACTTTAAATGTTTTTGGCAAAAATGTTGAAGTATAAAATTGTTTGACTTTACCTATGAAAAGTGTCAAAGTCAATGTCACCTAGCTGTAGCTATATTTAATTCCCATATTCATAGAGTAATATGGTGAGTTAAAAGCCATGTTTTAAGGCGGAACAACTCTTCAAAATAGGAAATTAGGAGGAGAGAACAGATAAAAATAGAATGAAAAAAATATATTAGCGATGTTAAGTAGAATAGGAATTTTATAGTGTTTTTACAGCAGTAGTTTTCAAGTATGGTCCTCAGACCCCTGGTAGCCCCTTGAGACTTTTAGGGTTTTGCAAGATCGAAACTATTTTCATAATAACTTTATTTGCCTTTTTCACTGTTATCACATTTGCACTGATAGTGCAAAAGCAAAAGTGAGTAAAACTGTTGGTGCCATCACATGAATCAGGGCAATGCCATCAATATGTGCTGTCGTCGTTGTATTTCTCACCACAGCACATTCAATAAAAAGAAAAGAAAAAAAAAAAGCCAGTTTCACTTAAGAATGTGCTCGATGAAGCAGCATAAAAATTAATTTTATTAAATCTTGACTCTTGAGCATGTCTTTTTAATATTCTGTGTGATGAAATGGGAAATATGCCCAGAGCACTTCTGCTGCATCCTGCAGTATGAAGGTTGTGTTGAGAAAAAGTACTTGTATGATTGTTTGAATTGAGAGTTGAATTAGTTGCTTTTTTCATGAAATGCCGTTTTTAAAACAGACCAACTAAAGTTACTAGGTTTGAGTATTTGGCAGTATTTTATTGAAAATGAATGAGGTGAGCCTGTCACTTCAAAGACTGATGGTATTTGTTACCAATTGTAAAATATGACTTTTTAAGTGAAAATTAGAATTTTGGAACACTTTACATCTACCAGAAAGAGCCGACAGCTTCCCAGTTCTTAAAGACTTGATGAGATCCATGGTGACATTCACAAATGTGACTTTTTTGGATATTGTATTATGATATGAATACAGTTTGATATTATATGACATTTGGAATATCTGCAAAACTCAGCAAACCAATATTTTCCAAATGGCAGTCTACATACAGTGTTACAACATCGTATATGAGTAAAAAGATCCATTCAGAGTGTAAGATAGACTTCTGCTTCTAGCCAAGGTAGAGTGACAGGTATGCCTCATGTATCTTTTCATGTGCTTATTGGCCATTTGTATATCTTCTTTGGAAAAATGTTTATTCAGATCTTTTGCCCATTTGAAAAATTAAATTTTTTTTTTTTAATTGTTGAATTGTGACTTTCTTTTTTGGAGATGTTATATTAGGCTCTCCCTCCTCCAGACTTTGATGTAACAGTGCTATGTTCTTCTTAGGCTATCCAAGACCTACTCAGGTTCAATAGTCATAAATTTTAAGACAGGCACACTCCACTCTGTTGGAAGTAGCATGGCCACAGTTGCTTCGATGTTTATATTTTCTTGCTTTTCTCTCTTTAAATTCAAATATTAAAGTTGGGTCCAGTTCCTTAATCTTTTATCAGATATTCTCTATACCTACTGCTATGTTTGTCTTGCAGTTTCCTGGTGATGATATGGCATCTGCCAGCTCCAGCCGGGCAGGAGTGGCCCTGCCTTTTGAGAAGTCTCAGCTTACTTTGAAGGGTGAGTGGCACCATGTGAAATGTTTGTCATTTGAGGTCCAACCCAGTCTCTGGAGAAGAGGTGGAATTATACCACACCTTGGTCAGGAGAGCCAGATTTTGTGAAATAGCTTAGGAGTGTAGCTTTTCATTCTCATAGGTTGTCATTTGTAGCTGAAATTCTTGGAAGAAAAAGAAAAAAGGAACTTTTGGCAAAAATTGTCTAAAATGGAGATTCTTTCATGCCCCAGGTCTCTTTTCTATCTACATTCATTCGCTAGGTGGTCTCATCCAACCTCCTGGGTTTAAATGCCACCAATATAAGATCACTGCCGAATTTGTATCTTTAGCTTGATCTTTCCTTTGAACTCCAATAGCCCACTTGTCATTTCCACTTGAATGTTTAGTCAACATCTAAAATGTGACATGTCTGGAACCGAACTCTTGATTTTTTCCCTTCATATCCTATATTCAACTAATCAGCAAATCTGGTTGTGTCTATCTTCAACATTCAGCTACTTCTCACCATCTTCACCAGCTGCTACCACCTCTACCCTGGGTTTAGACAGTAGCCTCATAACCCATCCCCCTGCTTCTGCCCTTTGTCCCCCTTTATTCTGTTGGTCACACAGCAGCCAGTGATCTTACTAAACTGTAAGTTAGCTCTTGTAAGTCCTCTGCTCAAACACAGCAAGGGCTCTCCGTCTCAGTCAGAACAAAAGCTGAAGATCCCACTTGATCTGATCCCCCATTTCTCATCATCTCATCATCATAAGATGTTTAGCATCTTATCATATATTTAAGAGAAATTTATATTTCCGTTCCTGTGGATTGCCTGTCCGTATTCTTTGCCTTTTTCATATTGATTTTTTTTTAATAGTCTTGATACTTTTAAGTTATTTTTCTTGGCCTCTCATTGCTGCTCCAGCCCTTTTGAGGAGGGAGAAGGATTAGAGTAAACTCATAGGGTTTTGAATTTAGGACTATAGCCTTTACTATCTTACCTAATAATTAGCAAGCCTAGGTTAAAACAGAAGACTGCCCATGGAACTTGGTGACTTCCCGAGGTCCCAATTTTGGATCCATATTATTCAAGAAAAACACTGACTTCTAACAGATTTCTCCTTGACCTTTCTTCAGTGAGAATTTTCTTACTATTGTGGAAAGAGCTAACTTGATCATATAGGTCTATTTCGTATAGGCATTAAATCTATAGTGATTTGATAATTCCATCCAGGAAAATGGTAGAGAAGAAAGAGAGAAAGAAATAACAATTTAGTATGCATAGATTTTAAGTAGTATGGGTTATTCTTCCTCTCGTGTGTTTCATTTATAGAGCCTATGATGTAATTTGGGAGATGTTACTATGCTTCTTCATAGTGCAATCCTAGAGTTTTAAGATACACTTTAAAAATGCATCAAAGCCCTTAAACAGAAGCCAACTATTTTCCGTGATATTTAACTCAAAAAACACTGAAAACGCAGCTAACAAAGCAAAAAACGGACTATTTGGAACCTGTTGAAAGATAATATGCCAGGGGTATAATTTTGGGCATATGTGATTTTTGCTTTATTTGTTGACTCTAAAAGCTAAATAAATTTTCTAGGTAATCTTGCTTGTATCTTGAAGCCTTTATTTTGGCTTGTATTTTAGAAAAAGAAACATTCAAAATATCATCCTGCTGATTAATTATAAATTACAGAGGGGAAAATACATCTTTACAGTGAAGAGACCTGGGCAACTCCACATTAACCAAGGATCAAATTTAGCATTCCCAATAGGAGAACAATGTAGTGTGTGTAATAAGTATACAATGTAACCTATATAATATTCTTGACTAAAATGTTCAATTTGAATTAATCATGAGGAAACAATCAGAAAAATGCAGAATTTGGCCCATTCTAGAAGACAGCTGGTGAAAGTCTTTAAAAATCATTGTTATGTAAAAAGGAAGAGAGAGCATTTTAAATTTTAAAAGGTTAAGGAGACAACAACCAAATGCAATGTGTTCATCTTGACTGGATCCTGGATTAGAGGGAAAACAGTTATAATAAACAATATGTTTGGGACAATTGGAGAGATTTGGATATGGTATGAATATCAATTGATAGAGAGAGTAACTAAATTTATTTGCTTGTTTGTTTGTTTATTTATTTTAGGTGAGGCAACCCTTGGTTGACCTCACAGATTGCAAGGACCTTGTCAGCTTACAATCTCTTATTTTTTTATTTTTTATGCCTACAGCACCTGGTCTTCCTAGGTAGTCTCCCATCCAAGTACTAACCAGGCCCGACCCTGCTTAGTTTCCAAGATCAGATGGGATTGGGCTTGTTCATTAGGTATAATAATGATGGTGTGATTAGGTGGAGGAATGTCCTTATTTTTAGGAATTGCATTCTGAAAGTATTTAGGGTTGATCTGTCATGATGTCTAAAACTTCCTTTCAAATAGTTTATCAGAAAAAAAGTGTGTGGATATAGACATAGATACACAAAAATGTAGTTATAAATATTATATAATATTATATAAATCCTGTGCTGTCCAATAAGATAGCCACCATAGTCCTGTAGAACTATTTACATTAAAAGTATATTAATTAAATTAAATTTACAGTTCAAATCCTCGGTGACATTAGCCATATTTAAAGTGCTCAATAGCCACATGTATCACATGGCAATGCATTGGACAGCCCTGGTGTAGAACATTTTTGTTATCACAAAAGTTCTGTTGAATAGCACTGATATAAACACATACATAGAGCGGGACAGAGGCAGATGTGGCAAAATGATAACAATTGGCAAAGAGTATGCAATTATTTATTCTTTCAACTTTTCTATAGTTTAGGTACATCAAAATAAGACTACGAACTGTAACGTGTGACCCTAGATTGGGTCCTGGACCAGAAACATTTTCTTTTCTCTTTTGCTATTATGGACGTTGATAGGACAATTTGAATTTAAATCAGGGCTGTATATTAGATAATATTAAAAACGTTAAATTTCTCGATGTTGACGATTGCTATGGTTATATTAGATTGTGCTAAGTCTTTGTTCTTAGAATTATACAGTGAAGGATTTAGGAGTAAAGGGACACAGCATCTAAAACTCACTTCCAAAGTTTCAGGAAAAAAAGTGTGTGTATGAGAGAGAGTCAGGAGAAAGAAAGAATAATAAAGCAAATAGTAAAAAGTTGATATTTGGTGACTCTGGGAGAAGGGTTTATAGAAATTCTATATTATTCTTACAGCTTTTCTAAAAGCTTTGCTGAAATTTTGTCAAAATAAAAAAGAGGAAAAAAAGAACCTAAGGAATAAATCTAGAGGACAGAAAAGGAAACATCATGGCAGAGTTCAAAGAATTGGCCTGGGAGCCGGGAGACTTGCTTCCAAGTTTAGCTCTGGCTCTGACCAGCTCTAGGATTTGGATGTTATTTCACCATTCTGCATCTTAGTTGGCCCAGTTATTAAATAAAGAGTTTGAACTTGATTTCAAAGAAACTGTCTGGCTCAAAATTGTAGGACTCTAATTATAGTTAGTCCATATATGTAAATATATATATTTTAGTTAAAGGCCTGCATGCAGAGCTACTCTCACCCCACCAGGTGGCCTCAGTTAACCTTGGTCTATGTGTACAGTGTTACATTTTTCTACTCTGAGCCACATTTTCCCAGCACCACAACCTTTTTATGCCTAGCATCATTCCCTGTTGCTCCTGAATCTTCACCACGACTTTTGTTGTTATTCTTCTTTGACTTTTTCTTTACTGCTCTTTGGGGCCTGGAAAAGACAGGTATTGTTAACTGTCCAGAGGTGGGTTTGCACCTTGCCAAGTTGTGGACCCTTATAGGACTGTCACCTCTCAGAAAGATCTGGGAGGGAAAGGTTTGCTAACACTGGACAGAAAGGAGCTCAGGCTAGGACAATCTTGCCCTCGTGGGTGAGGAACATCAGTCATATGCTCTGATTTGGGGCACAGGATAGAAGACATCTGAGTGTGTTTCATCCATGGCTATTATATGCTCTAAGAGGATCTTGTCTAGCTGCCGGTAGATACTTGCTTAGCTTGTGCTGAGTCCTGGCTTGCTGGTACCAAGTGAACATCAGAAATGCCACATGAAGGATACGAACAGAAGAGGAAATGCAGATGGTTAACAAGCAAACGGAAAAACTACTCAGTCTCACTAGCAATTGAAGAAAAGCATTAGAACGAATAAGCAAAGTCCAGCAATGGCATACAGCATGGTGTGGAGTCAGGCTGCCGAGATGCACATCCTGGCTTGAAGCTCCTTGGCTATGTAGCCTGGTGCAGTGACCCCGCTTTGGCAAGCCTGTTTCCTCCTGGGTGAATTGGGAGTGATGATATATTCCTTGCGTTCTGAAAGTATTTAGGGCTGATCTGTCATGGTGTCTACAATTTCCTTTCAAAAAAAGTGTGTGAATATAGACATAGATACACAAAAATGTAGTCATAAATATTATATATTTATATCCTGTGCTGTCCAATAGGATAGCCACCATAGTCCCGTAGAACTATTTACATTAAAAGTATATTAATTAAATTAAATTTACAGTTCAAATCCTCAGTGACATTAGCCATATTTAAAGTGCTCAATAGCCACATGTATCACATGGCAATGCATTGGACAGCCCTGGTGTAGAACATTTTTGTTATCACAAAAGTTCTGTTGAATAGCACTGATAGAAACACATACATAGAGCGGGACAGAGGCAAATGTGGCAAAATGATAACAATTGGTGAAGAGTATGCAATTATTCTATTCTTTCAACTTTTCTGTAGTTTAGGTATATCAAAATAAAACTACTAACCAATGTGTGACCCTAGATTGGGTCCTGGACCAGAAACATTTTCTTTTCTCTTTTGCTGTTATGGACGTTGACAGGACAATTTGAATTCGAATTAGGGCTGTATATATAGTATAGTGTCTGTAATTAGTACTCATTAATTCTTAGCTATTAACTTCATGCTTTTTTTTTTTTTTTACCTATATGATTTACAAAGAGTGAAAAAACATGGTACTTAGAACTATGCAGTGTTTAGTGAAATGGATATATTTCTATAGTGCTTATGGGTATCTATAAAGGTTTACTTTTTTTGGAAAAGAATTAAACAATTTTAAGAACTTTAAAAAATGTTTATATCTTTTGGAAGAATACTCAGAAATGCATGCAAATATATACATTTGTGGTTATTTACCTGGAGTAAAAACTTAGAAACAATCTCTTCATCAGTGAAAGAATAATTAACTAAATCATGGCATATCCTTGTAATGGGCTTATATTTCAGCCTTTTAAAATGGATTTTAGGTGGAGGAGAATTTTTAAAGAACTAGGGAAATAAAAAATAAAAGTCTAGAAAGTCTGGATTTACCGACATCTTGTTTTTAGGTTAGGAGTGATTTTTATTTCTTATGCTTCATATTTTAAAAATATCTTCACATTTGAAAAAATAAATTTCCTTAGAATCAGGGAAAAACAAAATTTGTTTTTTGAGAGAAACGGCAAAAAAGAGCAAGACCATCTGCCACAGGGGGGCAGCTGGGAGCCCTCTGGCTCAATCTTTGACTTTTTCTTCCTTTCCCGTCCAGTGGTGTCAGCAAAGCCCAAGGTACATAATCGCCAACCTCGAATTAACTCGTTTGTGGAAGTGGCAGTGGATGGACTCCCCAGCGAGACCAAGAAGACTGGGAAGCGAATTGGGAGCTCCGAGCTTCTCTGGAATGAGATCATCATTTTGTAAGAGAAAGTCCCTCTATTTGAATGCAGTAACATGGGGGGAAAAGAGAGAAGGCACTCTGAAGGGGCTGGGAGAGATCCAGATTTCCTGTGGAGCTTCTAACTCTTCTCTGCCTTTGGTACCTAAGCCGCCTCTCTATAGGTGTTTCCACATCATTGAGCTCACAGAGCATTCATTATTAGCTAGATGGTTACAGGGTCAGCTTTGTGGGAAAAAGGATATGTGAGTGTCTTCCTGTTTGGGATTTTTTCCCCCTTCTAAGACATCAGCAGTTTTCTTCTAAGTAACAGGAGTGACTGATCTGCTTGGATGTGATGAAACACCTATTTGTTTTCTAGGAATGTCACAGCTCAGAGTCATTTAGATTTGAAGGTCTGGAGCTGCCATACCTTGAGAAATGAACTGCTAGGCACCGCCTCTGTCAATCTCTCCAGTGTTCTGAAGAACAATGGGGGCAAAAGTACGTATGATGAAGGGGTGGTTGACGTGCTTCATTTGTGGGGGTGGGGAGAAGAATTTGTAGGCATGGATTTCTCTCAACGTGGCGGATAAACCTGATGATGTCGTTTCCTCCAGGACCAGGGGCTACAGTGATTCTGCTCTCCGTGGGTGCTATCTGTGGAGTTTTAGGAAGGCTGAGTGCTTCTCTCTGCCTGCACTATAGAACTCAGCTCCTTTTGCCCAGGGCTATGGTGGTGAGATGCAGTGATGGGTCCCCTTGATCTTTAGGGATCAGTGCTTTCCCTCTGCCTCTGCCCCTCTTTTCCCAATCCAGGAGATGAGTGACATGTAGAATTAAACTGTCAGATGCCTCCGGCCTACATCATTACTTTCCTAGTCTGAGCCCTGGAACAGAACGAAGGAGTTGCGTGAGAGAGTGATTACAAATAGTGTTCTGTGCTTAGTAGGCACTCAGTAAACATTTACTGGATGTTGGAATGTGGTGGAAGCTCTCTCGTAATTATTCGGGGTGCCTCTGCTGCATGGAAATCTAAACCCTAATGTCTATTTATTGTTGTTTGTGGTAAGTGGCATAACCGTGGCTGTGGTATCTGGACCCTCCCTCATAAAGCCTCTATTCAGAGCAGTACCATATGTGGTGAGGGAATGCCACAGAAAAAAAGGCTCCTTTTTCTCTTGAAGTCTGCTGTCTAGAAAATATTTTCTGAGAATAGATTTTGCTTAAGAGAGATGTGGAGGTGGGGAGTGTTGAGTCCCAGGGAGAGCGCTGCGTTGATTCGAGTCCTTTTTTTCTGAGCCTTTACTTTCTGATAGACCTGTTCTTTTTGAGGCTTCCCTGGTCTTTTCCTTTCTGCTGGGCACACGGATGTCATGAACCCACCATGGCCTCAGGAATTGCTTAAACCCAGGCGTATGCCTCTATTTTAATTCTTCACGGTACTCCCTGATGCTCTCTGTCTTCTGAATCGGTCCCTATTTTCCCAAAGCCGTTAATGATTTGATTCTCAAGGAGGGTTACATTTATTATGTCATTTGGAAATATACTTGTGGGCATTCTCATATTAGGATCAGTGGCCAATATGAGTGTCCTTTTCTTTCCTTCTTCATTTGTCTAGTCAGCATACTTTTGCTTTTCATTATAAAAGTAATTGTAGAAAAACTAGAAATTACAGAAAAGCCCACAGACATACTAAGAAAATAAAACTCTCCTGTAAGCACAGCACCTAGTGATAATTATTATCATTTTGATATATACCCTTGGAGCTTTTTTCCGTGTGCAAACATATATTAATATTTAAGACATCAATAAAACAAAATTAAGATTATACAGGAACATATTATTTTGCATCATGCTTTTTGTCTTTAAAATGTATCGATGTATCTTTATTTTTGTTATAAAATACACATAACATCAAATTTACCATCTTAATCATTTTTAAGTGTATAGTTTGGTGTCATTAAGTACATTCACATTGTCTTGTAAGCAACCATAACCACCATCTATCTCCAGAACTTTTTCATTTTCCCAAACTCAAACTGTGTACACATTAAACTATAACTCTTCTCTCCCTTCCTCCCCTCTATCCCCCATCATTCTGCTTTCTTTCTCTTTGAATCTGACTACTCAAGTTTCTCTGTGTGATACCTCATGGAATCATACAGTATTTTCGCCCTTTTGTAACTGGCTTATTTCACTCAGCATAATGTCTTCAAGCTTCATTCATGTTGTAGGACTTATTAGAATCTCCTTTTTAAAGGCTGAATAATACTCCATTGTATGAATAGACCACATTTTGTTTATCCATTCATCCATCCAAGGATTGCTTGAATTGCTTCTTCTACCTTTTGCCTATTGTACATAGTGCTGTTGTGAACATGAGTGTACAAATATCTCTTCAAGTCCCTGCTTTCAATTCTTTTGGATAAATACCTGAAAGTAGAACTGTTGGATCCTATGGTAATTCTATTTTTAATTTTTTGAGGAAACACCATCCTGTTTTCCATAGCTGCTGCACCATAACATATATCAATATAGCCTTAATTAGCCTTCTAAAATTCAGTTTTTGATGACTTCCTGGTAGTAGTCTATCAGATGGCTGTGTGAAAAATATTTGAGTAGTTTTCACTATTTCACAATCACAAATAATGTTACGATAGACTTGAAAGTTTTAAAATCTTTATGCCCATGTTGAAAATTTACTTGAGAAAAGTATTGACCATGGACTTGCTGGGTTTAAACATTTTTTCAAGGATTCTGACACTACTACCAGCTTACCCTCCAGAAAAGTTCTACCAATTTACCCTCCCATCAGCATTGGCTGGGATTGTTGGTTTCTATTGCACCTTAGCATTTATTGGATTTATTTGTTAAAAAAAAAAAAAAAATAATTTTTTTTTGGCCTACTTAATAATTAACATTATGCCAGATTTGCGTCATCTTTTTCTTTTTTGGGTGTAGTATTTTAAAGTAAATTATAGCTGTCTCAACATTCTATCCTAGATTCTTCAGTATGCATTATAAAAAAAGGATATTTTCTTAACTAATTGCCATACCATTATCACACCTAGCTTATTAATATAAATTCCTTATTATCACCTATTACCCAGTTTATATCCAATTATATGATTTGTCTCAAAGTATTGTTTTAAAGTTGTTTGCTTGAATCTGGTTTTGGGCAAGTTCCTCTCGTTGCATTTGGTTGTTATGTCGCTCAAGTTCCTCCACCTCCATCCCACCTATTTTTTAATGCTGTGATTTACTGAAGGAAACTCAGTGTTTTTAAAGTGTGTTTATTGCCTTATCCTTTGCTCATTTTTATATTGAAGTGTGTATATTTCCCTTTTGGTTTTAAAAGAACTCTTTATATGTTAAGGCTTATAATTTGTAAATGTTTTTCTAGTTTTTTATTTGCATTTTAATTTTGTAGGTTTTCTTTTTCTTTTTTCCAAACAGATGTTTTAAACTTTTTGTAGTCGAATCTGTCACCCTTTGTATTTTTAGCCTTATCTTTTATGCTTCAAAAGGCTTTCCCCATCTGAGATCAGGTAAAATAGTCACCTCTGTTTTCATAGTTCATTATGATATTATTTTTCACATTTAATTTTTCATCCAAATGAATTTATTTTTGTGCACAGTGTGAGTAAGGATCTAATTTAATTTTCTCACATAGTTAACCAATTTCTTTAGTTTATTGAATAATCTATTTTCCCAATGATTTGAGTTGCTGTGTTCAGCATATGTTAAAAACATATGTACACCTGGGCCTGTTTGGGGAATTTCCATTTCATCAGTTGTTTTATTAGCCTTTTCAAATCACTCTATTTTAGCTATTGTTACATTATAATATGTTTTAATATCTACAAGTTCAAGTTTCTCTTTTCAAAAATCTTCCTCCCTCTTTTCTTTGCATATATGACATCATCACAAACTAAATTATTTTGTCAGGTTCTCTCCTCCTACTCTTCTCCCCTCAAATCTCTTGAGATTTTACTAGAATCCTATCATGTTAAGTTCCTTAATAGAGAATTTCCATACTGATTCTTCCTACCCAGGAACATGAAATATCTCTGAATTCATTCAAATCATTTTGAAGTTATCTTTAGATAGACTCTTTAATTTTTTAATATTATTTTCAGTGGGATCTTTTCCTATTATATCTTCTAACCTAGTGTTGTTACTATAGGACTATTAGTTTCTACATTTTCTTTTATATTCTGTCAGTTGCTGAATTCTTAGTATAGGTTTAGATAGTTTTTCTTTTTGGGTTTTCTTGGCAGACGTTTATGTGATTTCTAAGTCTGATAATTTTGCTCATCTTAGGAGATAATTTTACTTTTTTTCTTGTTAGTTGCTTTGTGTACAACTTCCTGTTTTAGTAATGATGGAGTGGGTATCCTGCCCTGTCTAATAACCAGGCTTCTAGTGATTCTCCTCCTCTGGGTGTGAGGTTGGGTGTTAGTAACATGTTTTCTTGGTTGATTAATCTTTTTTTTTTTTTTTTTAATTAGGAAGGGTGTTGAATTTTTACCAAATATCTTTTAAGCAACTATTGAGATAATTACGATTTTTCTTCTTTCAATTTGTTATATTAATTTCCTAATAGTAACAATCTTAGAATTTCTAGAATATACCTAATTGCTCATGATACGTTATTTCTTGAAAGTTTAGTTTTGTTAGACTTGCTTGTTAATATTTTATTTGGGAGTTTTCCATCTATATTCATAAGTGACGTTTGTAGTTTTGTACTATTTTTGTCAGCTTTGGAATCGAGGCTAAGCTAATTTTATACAGTAAATTGAAGCACTTTCCAACTTCGGGAACAGACTGTATAACATGGGAATTATCTGTTCCATGAGTACAGGAAAGAGCTCACCCATAAAACCAACTGGGTCTGGCAGCTTTCTTTGAAATAATTCTTTGATGACTTTTTCAGTATTTTTCCCCATAATGATTAGTTTGTTCAACTTTTCTAATTCATCATGTGACAATTTTGTTAATTTATATTTTCTGAGAAAATTGAGATTTTCAAATTGATTAGTATAAAGATTTTAAACAGTATTCTCATTTTCAAAATGTTTCAATTTTTCTCACTTAAAAATTTTGATATTTGTGTGTTTTTCCCCCCAGTTTTTTTTTGACTAGCATAAACATTTTTGTTTTAACTTTTGCTTTTTATTTATTTTTCACAGGACAACTTCTTGGATCCATTTAGCAATTATACCATATTTTCTAATGTTAATTTCCATTTTTAACTTAATATTAACTTTTTTTAACCATTTGCTCTTAGATGTATTATACATACTTTTTCATTCAGTCATTAAGTCATGTATAGCTTTTGAGTTGAAAACTTAGTGCATTTATTTTTGTCCTTGTCTAATAATGAAAACATTGTTGCTTTGAACTTGTCTTTGATTTTACTGCCCTAGGTATTCAGTTTTTTTTTTTTTAAGAAAAAGTACACAATAAATTTTTACATATGTTCACATCTGTGTAATCACCACTCAGATCAAGATAGAGAACGTTTCCAGGGCCCCAGAAAGTTCCCCATGTCTGTCTCTTTTCATTAATATCCCTTTGCCCCACCCTGAGATAACCACTATTCTGATTTCTATCACTATACGTTAGTTTTGCCTATTCTTAAATTTCGTATCAATCAAATCATACAGTATGTTTTTTTATGCCTTCTCATATAGTATGTTTTCTTGTGCCTTCTCATATCTGTGAGATCCATCCATGCTTTTGCATGCAACAATAATTTGCTTTTTTTATTGAATATAGTTTCCTAATATATAAATATACCACAATTTGTTTGTTCTCCTTTAGGTGGACATTTGGATTGTTTCCAGTTTTTGGCCATCATGAGCAAAGCTGCTGTGAACACTCTTATACATGTATTTTAGAGGACACATACATGTATTACTATTGAATATATTCCTATCTAGGGGCCTTGAATCATAGGGTGGGTTGTGTCTTTAGCTTTAGTAGATACTGTCCGCTTTCTGCTGGTGGACCAATCTGCCATCCCATACATTCTGCTGTGTTCTGCTTTATCGTTTGTAGTTGCTGTTGTGATTTTCTCTTTCAGACCAGAGTGATTTTTTTTAGAATACAAATAAAAGTTTAGTGTATGAAATTAAGGCCTTCCTATTTCATAGTTCACTAAGACTAAAGGAAGACCAGATAGTTTTTTAAAACAAAAATTTCACTTTCACTTCCTCCCACCCCCAACTATTAAAATGGCCTGACCAGATGTTATCAAAACCAACACTATAAATAACACCAAGTCCTTTAAAGACAACTATCCCAAATGTTTTTTTCTTGGCATAGGTGATCTTCATGGCATGGTACAGTGTGATCTTAAATCCTTGTAAAGCATCCCTGGCAGCTCTGGTCTGTCCATTATTTTCAAATCCAGCAAATGCAATGTCATGCCTCCTGGGTACCAAACGTACTTCCTTGAAACCAGCAAACTGTTAAACAGCGTGGATAGCATCATCTCTTTAGTCTCCCTGGTAATTTATTAAGGAATATAATATAGTCTGGAGGACAATCAGAGACCTGAGGATTTGGTGTTCCCTGACCAGGCTTTTAATTTGCAGTCACTGCTCTCGTTCCACAGTTTTTTCTTTTTTCTTTTTTCTTTTCTTTGTCAGCAGAGCACCACACATTTTAGATACTATATCAGAATCTGTTTTTGCATACTGAATTCTCATTGGTTTTACCATAAAATGGAAATCCTTGTAACTGTCTCAAGATTTTTATGGACAATCCCAGTTCTTTAAATATAACAATGGCTTAAAAACAATAAACAAATCTTTAAAAAATTAAATAAATAAATAAATGATTAAATAGTTAAATAAACAAATAAACAAATAAATAAATAAAACACACACAAAAAAACCAACAGCTTGCCCCCTTAGCTTCATGGTCTTTAAAGCCACAATATTTACCACTTGGGCAAACTGAGAAAACAGTACATATAGAGATTTCCTCAATTTTTCTTTTTTAATTCATCTTGTTGATATAAATTGTTATTTGGTCTGATATCCATGTTTTGGGTTAAACTGTTCAAATAGCCTGAGGCCAGTGCCTCATCCTGTAAGAAGCTCAGAGTGATTTAGGAGGATGTTTTCTGAGTTTCTCAAGGCTTCTGTTGTTTATGGCGGTGGCTGCAGCTCCTGTTGCTCTTGCTGACACCAGCCTCAGCACTCTGAGTGTGCGGCCAGGTTGAGTAGTGAGGCACATCAGATCTGAATCTGATAGAATGTGGATTGTAATAGGGCAGTGGGTTGCTTTTTCTTAGAGAAACAGATCTTTGCGGATGACAATGGCATAGCTGATGTACATAGTATTCCAGACATGTTTTATAAAGTCTTCTATTTAAAACAAGGCTATTTCTGGTAATTACAAATCTGTCATATAGAGAAGTGGTTAAGAATATGTAGACTCTGGGATCAGACTACCTGGGTTTAAATCATGATTTCACCAGCTTTGTGACATCAGGCAGTCACGTAACCTCTCTGTGCTTCTATTTCCTTTTCTGTAAAATGTTGTTTAGAGATGAAATGAGCTAACAACAGTACAGGTACACACATAAATGCTATATAAGTAGTAATAGCAGTAGTAGTTATTCTGTCTACTCTGATACTTTTCCTCCCAAAGACTGGGAGGTTCGAATCCTAGAGATGGACAACAGAGACCCTGTTTCCTGATGTGAGACCTCCTTGCCTAAATGGGAGGCAGCTCTGAGGTTGTTCCAAGAACGAATTCTAAGACTGGACAAATGCAAAAGCTTTAGGGGTCGCGGAGTGGGGAGGCTGACAGTAATGGGGGACATTTGAGCACTAAGATCTTGGTGGCTGCATTCCTTGGGGAGCTGCTGAGCTGGAAATGTTTCCAGAGTGGTGTTTAAGTGTGAATTTGGTCACGCAGGGTAGTGGGTCACAGTGTATTAGGTGACTCTTCTCACTGTGGCCTGGTCTTCCTGAAACTACTTTTCCTGAGAAAAGGCCTGATGGGTGGTGGTTATCCTACCTGACGTTTTTCTCTTCCGTGAGACTTACTTCCCTCTTTCATTTGCTCCCTTGTTTTCCCTGGGTAGACTTGGAAGTTGATTGGGAAACTCAGCTGGTATTTTGTGCCTTCCCCTGGCAGAGGGATGCTGTGATGGAGGGTCTAACTAAGACTTGCAGTTGCATAATGGCCAGCCTTGGCTAACTTTCTGTGGGGTCATCGACCTGGTTGTGGCCGCAAAGAAGACTTGCTCGACCAAAGGTTCTAGTTTGGCTCTTAGGGACAACTCTAGTCATCTCTGTGTGGAAGCCAGATTTTGAGATTAAATATTGATTATTAAAAACTTTTTTATTAGGGGAATTTTCAAACATCATCCCCATTCAGCTTCAGTAGTTATCAGCATCTTTCATCTGTACCCAGCTTCAGTAGTTATCAGCATCTTTCATCTGTACCAATCCATTGGATGATCTTAATTTCTTTTGAAATTGGTAACAGGTAGGGCCCAAGACTCAGTTTTCTCTTGTAGCTCTCTGCTGCAGCTGGCCCCACTGACACTGCAGACCTTGGCACAAACAGATTGTCCTACTTTCAAAGGAGGGAAATGTAACTTAAAGTAGCCTTTTATAAAAACTTTTTTATTTTAATTAATTAATTATTTTTTTTACAGTAGAAAAGAAAAGTTTTATTAGAAGGGAAAGTACACTTCTAGACGTGGAAGCGGGCCTGAGCAAGGGAAGCGTGGCTCAAAAGGCCAAAACTTCTTTATTTTAAAATAATTTCAGATTCAGAGAAAAGTTACAAGAATGAACGAAGAACTCTCCATACCCTTCACTCAACTGTTTATATTTTGATTCATTTGCTTTAACATTATCTCTATCTGTACATACATGTAAAAATTTTCTGGATTATTTTAGAGTATATGACAAACCTTGTACTTCTTTATCCCTAAAGCTTGTCTATTTTCTGAAAAGAATCTTTTTACATAATCACTGTACAATTAATCAATCAAGAAATTTAATATTTTTATAATACTGTTATCTAATTCAGATTTTCCAGTTGTAATCATGCACTGAAAGTGAATTTTTCCCCTGGTTCAGGATCCCATGCAGGATTGTACATTGCATTTAGTTGCCATGTCTCCTTATATCTGGGACCAGTTCCTCAGCCTATTTTTGTGTCTTTCATGAGACTGTCATTATTGAAGAGTACAGGCCATACTTTCCATAGAAACCCCCTCTCTTTGGCTTTGTCTGGAGTTTTCTCATGCTTAGATTCAGGGTATGCATTTTTTTCCAGATACACTTCAGAAGTAATGTTGCTTCTTCTCAATGCATCATATCAGGAGGCACCTGACTTTGCTTGTTTTAATATTGATGACATTAACTTTGGTCATTTGGTTAAGGTGGTGTCTGCCAGGTTTCTCCACTGTAAAATTACTGTTTTCTCTTTATAATTGAGGACTAATTTATGGAGAGAGACATTGAGATTATGTAAATATCTGTTCCTTATCACAACGTCACCTACTAGTTTTTGCATTCATTAATGTTCATTAATGATTTTTGTCTGATTTTTGTCATTGCAGTTATTATTGTGACGTTGCAAAAAATTGTATTTTCCAATTCTATCATTCTTTCTACATTTATTAGTTGGTATACTACAAGACAGAGCTTTTCCTTCTTATAGATTTTTATTTTATTCAGTGGGTTATCATTTGTTACTGCCATTATTTTGATTTATCTTTGAATTATCTTTGATTTGTTCATTTGAATTATCTTTGATTTGTTCATTGGCTGCCTCTTCAAGCTTGCTCCTGTAGCCTTTTGACATGCCCATCATATATCTTCTCCCAAACATAATCCAGTATAGATAGAATTTCCTATGTGATAAAGCTAGCATTTAAAATTAGAAAAGGTAAACGATACATTAGGACCCACAGCTAACCCAGTGGTTTTCAAAGTGTGGTCCCTAGGCCGGCAGCATGGGCATCGCCTGGAAACGTGTCAGAAGTGTGAATTTTGAGGCTTTATTTTAGACCTGCAGAATCAGAACTCGAGGCCCAGCAATCTGTGTTTTAACAAGCCTTGTAGGAGAGTCTGATGCACGCTCAAGTCTGAGAACCACTAAGCTACCACTTGGGAAAAAATTAAGTTAGATACCTTTGTTATACCAACACTTGCAATGGTTTTCTTTATTTAATTTTTGAAACATTTAAACTTTTGTTCAATCTGGAGTTTATTTTGGTAAATGATGTGGTACAAGGACATAGTTGTACTTTTTCCTAATGAGTTTTATACATTCTCAGTGTTCTCATTGGAGGTAGTGTCAACATCAGGATGGGTGTATCTACTCTTACTGCCCTTCTTCAAAACTTTCTTGGCACTTGAGCCTTCATTTTTCCTGTCAGACTTTATATATATGCACACGTGCACACATACACAGAGACATGTAACTATCTATTTCTGTGTCTCTTAAACACCATGAGTTCATACTGAAACCTCCAATTCTAATTCAGCTCCACAGAGTTCTTCCTAACCTCCCTCCATTCCATATGAGAACCCTGGCTCTTATCGTCTTTGTAATTACTCATTTCCTCAATTCTACAATGCATAGGAGATGCTTTGAGAATTGCCATATCCATACCACTATGGTAAATGAAGTAGACTTTGAAAAGCTTCTTGTTTATGCTCTCCATTTTCTCTTTTCTGTCCCAAGTGTCTCTCCTTGATTAAAAAAAAAAAAAGAAAAGAGAGCAAACAGCTCCTTATTTATTTAAAACTCTTATAAGCAGAGAGTTGTTACGGTGCTTTGCACTCCAAGAACAGATAGGCCAGTCTCAAGGAGAGCACCACCTTCCCCTGCTTCCATAAGGATGGAGTGTTCTGGTGGGTGGGCTGCGTGCCTGGAGGAGGCATGCCTGACAGACAGTGCATGCATTTATTTTAAAGTAAACACAGTGCTGTTTTTCCAGTTTTCCAATGGCAAGATAAATAAAACTGCTGATCTTTGGAACTGGAGTCAGAGGGAGAAGAGGAAAAGTGAAAAAAAATTGCTTTACAGTTAAAATACTTTTAAATTTAAATATGAAAAATTGTTCACTGTTTCTTCAGTTAAGGATGAGGTGGGCAAAAATGAAAGGGACAGTCTTGTAAGCTGGTAGGAAGATATTATTTAGGACATAGCTATAAACTTCAGTGCCTTGAATAGGCTTGATGATAGATTTAAATGGTGAAACCAGTTCTGCATAGCCAATTCGTTATTTTTATGAATCTAGTAAAATGCAAAAATCTAGTTTTTTCAATCTCATGGAATGCTCACAGGAAATTTCTGAGAAGTTCTCTCTTGCTTCTCAAATTGAAAATATTATTTTTTCTGATTATAAAAGTAACATGTTCCTAAAACTGAAAATATTATTGCTACTTTTTCTGATTATAATTATTTCATGCTTATTGAACTGAGTGCTGAGTTGACTTCACGATGTCTGTATTGTGTGTGTGTGTGTGTGTGTGTGTGTATAAATATAAACTTAGTCATCCTCCTGCATACCTATGAGATAGTTTATATCACCATCTCCTTTGCCAAGGAAGTGCTGGCAGATGTTATGTAAGTTGCCCATGGCCACACAGTAGCTGATGGCAGAGTTGGGATTTAATCCAGGCCTTTTAGTCCTAGAGCTTTTGCCTCTACATAATACTGCTTTCTAATGGAGAAGTCTAAAATCACTTGGAATTCTGTTATTCAGAGGTAACTCTGTTAATATTTTGTTATATACCCACTAAGCTTCTTTTTTTTGGTATGTAAATTATATATGTATGTATGTGAGTATAGATAACTTTTTTTTCCCAAAGTGTAAACTCACTTGCTTTTTTTCACCCAGTTTTTTCCACCTCAATGAAAGTAGATAATTTTTAATGGCTACAGTTTTTTTTTTTGCTATGAATGAGCCATAGTTTAACCAATCTTTTATTGTTGGCCATTTCTATTTTTTATTCTTATTACATTTATCAGGGTAGCATTGGTTAATAACATTATATAAGTTTCAAGTGTACTGTTTTGTAATACTTCATCTGTATATTGCCTTGCGTGCTCACTACCCAAAGTCTAGTCTCCTTCCGTCACCATATATTTGATTCCTTTTTACCCTCTTCATCCTCCCCTACCCTCTGGTAACCCCTCTGGTAATCACTATACTGTCGTCTGTTCTATGAGTTAGTTTGTTTTGTTTGTTTGTTCATTTGTTGCTTTCTGTTTTAAATCCCATATATGAGTGAAATCCTATGGTTCTTGTCTTTTTCTGTCTGACTTATTTCACTTAGCTTGATACTCTCAAGATTCATCCATGTTGTGGCAAATGGCAATATTTCATCAATTTTTTTTTTTTTTAATGTCTGAATAGTATTCCATTGTATATATGTACCACATCTTTATCTAACAGTTGTTTCCATGTCTTGGCTATTGTGAATAATGCTGCAGTGAACATAGTGGTACATATATCTTTATGAATAAATGTTTTCAAATTTTTGGGGTAGATACCCAGGAGAGGAATTGTGGAATCATATGGTAATAATATTCTTAATTTTGGGGGGAAATTCCATACTGTTTTCCATAGCAGAGGTACCAATTTACAGTCCAACCAGCAGTGTGTGAGGGTTCCTTTTTCTCCACATCCTATCTAACACTTGTTATTTCTTGTCTTATTGAAAATAGCCATTCAGACAGGTACAAGGTGATATCTCATTGTGATTTTGATTTGTATTTCTCTCATAACTAGTGAGGTTGAACATCTTTTCATGTATCTGTTGGCCATTTGTATGTCTTCTTGGGAAAAGTTTCTGTTCAGATCTTCTATCCGTTTTTAAATTGGATAGTTTGTTTTTTGTTGTTGAGTTGTATGAGTTCTTTACATATTTTGGATATTAGCCCCTTATGGGATGTATTATTTGCAAATATCTTCTCCTATTTAGTTGATTGCCTTTTTGTTTTGTTAATGGTTTCTTTTGCTGTGCAGAAGCTTTTTGGTTTGACTAGTACCATTCATTTAGTTTTGCTTTTCCTTCCCTTGCCTTTGGAGTCAAGCTCACAAAAACCCTTCTGAGACCAAAGGCCATAGTTTATAAGCAAGACTTTGGTAAATTCTTGTATGATATTTTTGTGCTCTTTTCTTCTTTAGGTAGTAAATTTTTAGGCCTGCAACTGCTGGGTTAAAAGGCAGGTGCATTTCAAGTTTTTTGATGCCTGTGGCCTGGGTCTGCTGCAAAGACTGGTGTCGCTGGTTCCCTTATGTTTAGTGGCACTGGGCATTGTCAACCTTGTAACCTCTGCTGGTCTGTTCAGAGGCAAAAGTAATTTCTGTTCTTCTAATTTTCATCTCTTTCCTTCTCTTCATTTCCTCTTGGGGAACTTAAAGTAGCCTTTTGCCCTCACTGCCTGGCTGCAATTCCTTGTACCAAGGTCACCAGTCACCTTCATGTTGCTAAATCCAGTGGTTAATTCTCACCCTCAACTCACTTGCCTTAGAGATTGGATACAACAAATTGATCCGTCCCTGACAGACTGTTTTTACTTGGTTTTCAGGCCACCACACCGTACTGATTCTCTGTCTATCTTTCTGGTCGCTCTTTTCCTTTCTTTTTTTTTGCCTTGTGGTCACTCTTTTTTAATCTCCTCTGCTGATTTCCTCTTTGCTAGTCTGGAAACACTGGCATGCCCTAAATTGGCTTAGTCCTGCAACCACTTGTTCATTTAAACCCCTTCCTTTCATGCTCTAATCTAGCCTCATGCCCTTAAAATTGGGTTGTACACCTTTGCCTTGCAGCATGGGCCTCCCTCCGGCTTCCTCCTTCTGAGGCAATGGCAATCCTCTGTTGCTCAGACTAAAAACCTTTGTGTCCTCCTTGACATCACTTTTTTCTGTTACAACCCACATTCAGTCTGTCAGCAAGTCCTACCCATATTACCTTCAAGATATGTTTGAGAATGTGATCTGCCCATTTCTCACCATGACTGTGGCATGTAAAAGTCACCATCACTTCTCAGCTGCTAGGAGGCAAAGTCTCCTTAAATGATCTCCATGCGTCTGCCTTTGTCTTGCTGCAGTATATTTTTGAACTAGCAACCAGAATAGTCCAAACCGTAAATCAGGTTATATCGCTCCTCCAGTGGACTCGGAGTAGACACTAACACCCTTCCCTACTGTGCCTTCCCTACTGTGTCACTGCTCTGTTACCTCGTCTTAGCCTATTCCTTCCCTCTCCAGACCCCCTTCCAGCCCACAGACCTCCTTATTGTGCTTCCACCTGCTGCTGCTCTTGCCTCAGGGCCTTTGCACTGGCCTTACCTTCTTCCTGAAATACTCTTCCCCATGTGTCCCCATGGCTTGCTCTCTCACTCCCTTCCAGTCCACCTAGATGTCACGTCCATCGTCACGTCTATCGGCAAGGCCTTCCCTGACCAGACTGTCTATTTAAAAAGTGTGCAATTCAGTGATTTTTAAAAAAATTTACCGAGTTATGCAACATCACCATTAACTTTTCTGTCACCCCAGTAAGATCCCTCAGGCCCACGTATAGTTCATTCCCGTTCCCACCTCCCAGTCTCTGGCAACGACTGATCTGCTTTCTGTCTCTGTAGGTTTGCCTTTTCTGGACATTTCATACAAATGGAATCATATAATATAGGGCCTTGACCAAACTATCTTAATTGTGACTTCTCTCTATCCAACATTTCTTATTTCCTTTCCCTGCTTTATTTTCTTTTTAGCAATATCCCCATATAATACTATATATTCTGTTTGTTTATCTCACTTAATATATTCTGTTTGTTTATCTCACTTATTATCCTCTAGAATGAGAACGTAAGGTCTATTGGGGCAGGCATTGTTTGAGTTTTGTTCACTCCTGTGCATCCCTCTACCCCTGTGCCTAGAACACAAGACACTAATACACACACACACACACACACACATACACACACATACACACACACAGACAGTATGTTATATATTTATATATATTATATTGAATTAGATTAGTGATGATGAACGTCTTTTCTTGTGACTTAGATTTTTATGGCCAGTGTTGTGGTTCACCTACAAGGCAGAGGTGTGATCAGGGTAGTGCTAAGTTGCTACTCTGGGGAGCCATTGCACTGAGTCTGTCCCAGCCTCCAAATGTAAGCCTTTGTTTCCTTTTGCCCCATCCGGTCGCAGTTATTTCAGTGACTACTGTTTTCTTGATTGGCACCAGATGCCAGGCGCTGGGATTTAAAACTGTCTTTAATAGTCTCTGAAAAGCTCTCTGTATGTTGCTTTCCATCATCCTGCACCTCAGGCAGATATGGCCAAGCCAGAACCTCAAGGAATTCCTGAAGAAGCCAAAAGCCACCCCCTTTCTCAACCCCACACCCTCAGCTTCTCAAAGTTACAGCCGGACCCAGTTCATGGCTTCAGTGTCAGTGGAGAGCTGTTTGAAAGAAAAGGTCCTTTTAGCCAGGAGTCTCAAAAATAAACACAGGCTCCTGCAACGAATGTTAAAACAGACCTCCCTTCTATATCACCAGCTGAGAGGCTGCTCTGTGAAACCTCACTTGAAGAAAGAAGAAAAGCTTTCTGTCAGGAATCCCTTCCCCCGTACATGGCTGCCTCCATGTTGCCTGGGGTTTACTGCTGCCTCTAGAGTCTTCCTTACAGGTATCGGCTTTGGGAATCGGTCAGCCTCATGGGAACCCATATTTGAGCCAAGAGTGATTCCACTCCTCCACGCATGAATGTACGCCAATGCTGTTCCCCTTTTTCTAGAAGAATATTGTGACATTTTGCATTTTAGTCCATAGTAGATGGTCAAGACATCTTCCCCCTCTTTTTTTCCTTTTTAGATGTAAGAATTTCTCAATGTTGGACCAGGGTTTCATGTGAGAGGAACTTCTTGTCTTTATAGGGCATTTTCATAGGGTTGGGGGACCTGCCTGGAGCAGGGGAAGGATGTGAAGTTTTTTGATCACACAGTAAATGCCTGTGAACACCAGGCAAGATGCTGAGATGTGGTGGTAGCATGGCCAACAGGCCTGGAATTTAGGATCTAGAGAGGAAAACAGACAGACTTAACCAGATAACTGGTTCAGACTGTTTCAGTTGTGACTGATTTGACGAAGGAAAGTGCAGGACGCTCTGCGATTGCATCACTGTGGACTTAACCTAGCCTGGAGTGGGGAGGATGTCAAAGAAGATTTGCCCGAGGAAGTGACACCAGGACTCCGGAAGGATGAGATGGGATTGCCCAGACCAACAGGAGAAACGCATTCCAGGCTGAGGGAACAGCATGTGGGAAGCTTTGAGGCAGGAATGAACTTGGTGTCATCAGGTTACACAGAGAAGGCCCTTGGGCCAGATGGACCTGGTGAGCAAGAAGCTGCTTAGGACGATGACCATAAGTGGCAGAGAGGAGGCGCTCGAGCAGCATTGTCCAATAGAGAGAATGTGAGCCATGTAGGTGATTTCAAATTTTCTAGTAGCCACATTTAAAGAGCAAAACCTAAATCAGGTAAAATTAATTTTAACAATAGATTTTATTTAGTCCAATATATCTAAAATGCAATTATTTTAATATATAATCAATGTAAAGAAAACTATTAACGAGATGAGATACTTTACATTCTTTTTTTTTTTTTTTTTTTTTTTTTGGGGGTATCTGGTTTTTAAAAACCCAGTGTATTACTTACACTCAGTACATCTACATTCAGACTGGCCACATTCCTAGTGCTCAGTGGCCATGTGTGGCTTGTGGCCCCTGCAATAGATAGTGAAGAGCTAGAGGTTAAGTTACTCAAGGAAGACTTGGGAAACTTTTCTTCCAAATCAAGTTATTGTTAGTGTAGGACTGTACTGTTTGTACATTTCTAGAACCTTCTTCCATTCCCCTTAATCCTGTCCCACAGAGGTGTCGTGCTACTCGCACTGTTTCTAATCAGCCACATAGTATTCAGCTTCTGAGCTGACAGCTGTTATAAGCATGGAATGATGGCCTTGCACAGAGCCCAGAGCTGATGATAGGAAAATGAGACTGTTGCCTGGATGTGAGCTGTTTCCTTCTCCTTGCACCCTCCCTCCCAAAAACAATCCTGAAACATTTCGTCTGTTGTTTGGGCCCCTGCTTTGTGCCAGTTATTTGAGAGTGGCTCCCGCTTGATAGCCCATTCCAGTCTCCCAGGTTCCCCCAGGGGAGACTCTGTGGCTGCTGGAATCGTATTAGGATCAAACCTCATTTATCTGGTCTGAGTGTTTTATTTTCCATTTTCCTTTGGTCTTCTAGGATTCTAGGAGTGTTTTTCTTAGAGTAGGAGACTTGTTCTTGTAGGAGAGTTGGTATGTTGGGAGGGAAAGTGATGCTGGACCAGATTAAGAATGCCACAATTACATGAGCAGTGCACTTAGTGCCACTTTTAGGTACATAGTGAGGATTTTCACTTTAGTATCAGGCCCAACCTGGGGAATGCAGTTTATTATGTGCAGGATAACAAGGCACGCATTTCTCAGAATATGATGTCTGTGTCTTTTCTTCCTCTCCTCCTTAATTAATTAATGTTTATTTGCACATGTATTAATGAATTCATTCTCTCCAACAGGGCACATTACAGTAAAGACTGAATTTACCTTGAACGTGCTCCTCCCTCAATCCTAAAACCCTCCTCAATGGATAATTACTCTGTATACATTTTAAAAGATTTGTGGAATACATTAAGTGAAAAATTAAAGGGCACAACTTTCAGTTTTAGAATGAAGCCAGTTCAGCACATGTAGTTTATTTGTGTTTGTGCTAATGTTTGCTGGTGTGACGACTTCCTACAAAGTTGTCCACAGTGAGTTGTGTCATGGGGAAGGGATTTGGCGTGTGCATGTGTACAGGGAAGGTGTTATATTTTACCTTTCTATATTATAATGAACATGTTGTTATTACTTTTTTTAAAATTTAAGTTAATATTACTTTTTGTGAAGATAATATTTAAAAAATGGGAAAAATTTTAAACTTTTTATTATGGGAAATTTCAAACATAAATAAAAGTAGAGAGAATAGTATAATGAACCATCCTATAATGAACCATTACCCACTTTCAAAAATGATGAGCACATGTCCAGTTGTCTTTCATCTTTAGCTCCCACTTTTTTGAGGTGTATTTGAAAGCAGATCTTAGACATCATGTCATTTCACTGTAAACTCTTATGTATACATTTCTAACTAATCCGGAAATTAAGAAAAAAAATGTATCCACTAAATAGATAATGAGAAAAAGAAAACCTTTATTTCATAATCTTACTCTTCAAACACAACTATTTTTCCTGGTTCATTTATTTATTTGCCTCTTTAAATGTTTTTACAGGGTTTTAATAATAAGGTGCATCCTATAGTTTCATGTTCTCTTTTTTTAACTTAACATTGTAGTATGAATAATTTTCCACGTTGTTGTATACTCATTATAATCATTAGTCCAAATCTTAATTGTGGCATAATACTTCAGTCTTCTGAAATCGTAATTTTTAAAAAGCCATTTTTTTAAAAGGAGAATTTTTAAAAAATAATCTTAGCCATAAAAATTCTCTCCTAGCTGAGCTTCTACATTTTGCTATTCAAAGACCACTTAAAAGGAGAGTAGTTCATTGAAAGCCTGCCTCTGTCAAGCGGGCCCTGATCCGTTGTAACAGGGAATGGTGGCTGGTCGTTAGGCTCCCCAAGGGCATGGAGAATGGATGAGTTGTTAGAGCAAGCGACCTGCCTAGGAATAGCTGTTAATGGGTGATGAGGACTTTCCATCTCCTCGGGGAAGAGGAGCTCTGTCAACAAGGCAGCCATAAAAGTGACAAGGCAGCCATAAGTGACGTGAACTGACAGTTTATTCTAAAGACTTAACTTTCTCAGATCTATATTTATTTCCCCTTCGTTACTTTAAATTAAAAAAAATATATATATACTAGGGCTTGACAGACTTGAGATTTACCAAGACAGATGAAGTCTTTTGTACCTTGCGTTAAAGGGACCCTCTGTTGGTTCAAGAGAGACTCTGTCTATAATGTACCTTATTAGAGGATGACTTTGATGAATAGCCAATTCTGAAGTGTGTGGGCATGTGCATTTTTTTTTTCATAAGTAAAGAAATACATGTGTAGCTGTATGGGCTTTGGCCATAGATCACAGGGACCCTGAATCAAGAGAAATAAGGACAATTCTGATTGATGGATCTGTCATGTACTGAAATGAAATGCATGTGCCCAGTCTCTCCTCCCTCTTTCCTGTGGTAGGAGAGAAGCTGTCCTCCTTCTTCCTGTGGACTGTATCCATGCTTTGGAGCCCACCTTTTCCTGCCTTCTCAGGAATCCTTCCTGATTTTCCTTCTACCTCTCTGACTGTTCTTTTCTGTCTTCTTTGCAAGATCATCTTCATCTGTTTGACTATTAACTGTGAGAGTTTCCTACCATTGCATCCTCTTCAGTGATCCCATTCCCATCTATACTTCCTCTTCGTGAATAACCACCATGTACAGGTGACCCACAGATTTGAAACTCCAGCCTATACATTTCCTATGAGCTCAAGATCCCATACCTGACTACTGCCTTGCTGTCTCCTCATGGATATGTCAGAAATCTCTCAAAATCAGCATGTCCAAATCTGAACTTATCACCTCTTCCCCAGACTTGATCCTCTTCCAGTATTTCATATTTCAATGTATAGGTCCTCCATTTTTCCAGTTAAGTAAGTTAGAAACCCAGGATTCATCTTTGATACCTTCACCCCTCTTGCCCATCCTTTTTGCTAATATATTTTCAGGTTTTCTTGTTTTTCACTTTTGCAAGTCTGCCCACTTCTTTCATCCCTATCTCTGCCGCCCTCATCCTTTCCTGTGGCTTCCTGTCTGCTCTGCCTGTATCTACCCTTACTTTTGTCCAGTCTGTTTTCCACCCAAAGCAGATCTTGTCACACTTTGATTAAAAACCCGAATTACCATGGTGCTTCTCTTAGGATAGGAAAAAACTTCAACATGTCAGGCCCACAAGGCATTACGATATCTGTCCACTGTGTATCCCATTTGGATCACATTCCTTTCCAGCCCCATTCATCTCTGTTCAGTTTCCTGAAAGCATCCGGCTCATTATGCCACAGGGCCTTTACACATGATATTTCCTCTGCCTAGAATGGTCTTCCTCCCCAACCCACCCCAACCTGTTAGTTGTCTTCCTGAAACTGAAGATCTCAGCTGAGGAGTCAGTTCCTCAGGGAACTTTTCCTGATGCTATGACCAGGCTCAATATCCAGCTGCTCATGGGACCATAGATCTCTTACATGAAATCTGTTTCACAGTTGCAACTTCACATTTCTCTGTGGGGTGATTTAGTTACTTCTTTTTCTCCCACTGACATGTGAAGTTCTTAAAAGCAGAGACTCTCTATTTTCATTCTTCATTATAACCCAGCTTCTAGCACAGTGTCAGGCAGATAGTGTGTACTCAGAAAATGCTTCTTGAATGAATGAACAAGAAAGAGAGAAAAAGAAAAGTTTACAAAGTGTCTTTGTGAGTGAAGGTATCTTCTCTGGAGGAGTTAATGGAACCCCCAGTAGACCAAAACTTTAATTTAGAGATGATGAAGAGAGACCCCAACAGCAGCACAAGAAAAAGCGTCACGGCTAAGGTAGACTCTTCCTTACACCCTGTGTTCTGGGAGGACCCTGCCAAAGTGTGAGTGATGGGGGCCTAGGAGAAGTAGGGTGAAGCAGAGTCAACATTGGTACCCCAACAAGTATTGCAGTGTTTATAATTTGATGCTAGTTTGGTAGACAAGACTTTCTCTTGTTAGGCTCTGGGGAACGTTGGAAGCCAAAGAAACATCGTAACAGTAAATTCTGGAAGCCTCTGGCTTCCTTTACTGTGAAGAGAACGTGAAAGAGTTTTCTCTTTAAGCCTGGGGTAGACTCCAGCCTGTGTGTGTCTGAGTTATGGAGAACTGGGGAATGGAAAAGAGACTGTTTACTCTCTGCCCTTCTGGAATTTCCTCTGGTTCCGTTCTTCTGTGCACCAGTGTTTCACAGCTATGCGTAGAATGAACACTGACCTGTTAATGAATGCCCTGCTTATTTTCATTTTCTTTTGATGGGCCTATGGGATTGTGGGCAGAGGGAGGCAGGAAGAAGGAGGTTTGTTGAGCTGCTCTGTTAAGGCCAAATCAATCACATCTTCATCGGGCTTCCAAGACTCTTGACCCAACAGTACTTGGTCTCCCTTAAAAGTGTCCTATTTTTGTGTCTCGTGTTATTTTTCTCAAATTTCCAGATAAATCCTTACATTTATATTTTGAGTTAGGAAGAAAAAAATGATCTTTCCTTTTAAAAGGTATAAGTATGTACATGCATGTACCATTTGTTGGTATGGGAACTACAAGGGACAGTGATGACAGAATATTCTGAAGTGGAAAGTTCTTTCATAGACTACTGTGAAACTGTCCAGGCAGGCGTTCTGGCTTTCGAAACTGAAGTGCATTATGTGGTGTGGTTTGCCAGTTACAGTTTATGTAGTTTTTCCTTTTGTTGGATTAAGGAAGGCAATGTCCATGTCCCATTTATCTCTACGTATTAGTACCATACACAAAAAACATAAAAGTGTCCAAGGCAAGAAAGGGAAAAAATAACACTTAGAAAAATATTACCCTGTTACACGTAACAGCTCTTCCCAATAGGAAATTATTAACCTGAAGCCACTTGCGATTTGGAGGCTTTAAAGTAAGGAAAAGTAAGAGTAGGAGGTATGCTGTAAGCATCTTGACTGGTATATTTTCTATCTTTTTTGTTTTTCAGACTGTATATATAATGTTGAATTCTCGTAAATTTTTTTGTTAGTTTACAGTAAGTGTTTGTGCCTGGGTTGTGCTGGCTTGGAAAAAATTATAGAAACTGTCAAGCATTCAAAAAAGTGGAAAGAATAGTTTGTGAATCCCAGTGTGCCCACCACTCTGCTCCACAGCCATGCGAGGAATGGCCATTCCTGTTTCATCTAACTGGGTTTTTTTACGTAAATCCCAGACACATATCATCTGTAAATATTTTAGTATGTATCTCTAAAAGAGAAGGACTCTTAAAAACCGTAACCATAATATTAATTTCATACCTAAAAGACTTAATGGTGCTTATTTTAATATCATCAAATATTCGGTCAGTTTTTACATTTCCTCAGGTGTCTGATAGTTTGTTTCTCTTCACCACTGGTTTGTTTGAATCAGGATCCAAACAAGATAGATGTGTCTCTGAAGGCTCTTTTAACTGATGGGTTCTCTTTCCTCTTTTTATCCTTTGAAATTCATTGTTGGAGAAACTGGGCAGTTTGTCCTATAGTTTCCCACATAGTGGGTTTTGCTGAATTGTAGTTTAACATTTTCCTCTGTCCCTCTCTGTTCCCTATAAACTCATTGGTAGATTTGGAGGTTTCATCTGATTTGGGTTCTTTTTTTTTTCCTTTTTGATGGGGTGATGTATGCTTCTACCAGGAGGCACCTAATGTCTGCTTGTCTCTCTCGGTATGCCACCCTTTGGAGGGATCTCCTGGCACGGTTCTTGAGAATTTCGAAATTCATTTCCCCTAGATTCTAATACCCAGCCTACTGCTGTCAGCTGACCTCCATAAAGCAGCACTACAAAGTATTGGTAACCAGTGGGTACTTAGAACAGAAGGGCACATAACCGAAGAAGTGTGTTAGCTGATTGCTGAAGTTAGCATGAGCTCAGGACTTTGGCTTTCTTGGTGGAACTAAAGTCTCTTGCCAGAGGAATATTTTCATTATATATGTTCCACTTGGTTGTAATTGAATCCGACTTCCTCCAGCCATGCTCTAAGTTGGCGCTTGTTTCAGTTTCTGCCTGTGATTTGCCTCAAGCTTTGATTCCAAGAGACTGGTGGGCTTGTGGAGCCTGGCTGATGTGCTCGGGAAGGTGTGCGGGGGAGGCGAGTCATGGCTCTTTTCTAATACATGTTATGGAGGATAAGCACCGTGTTCCTGGAAGACACTGCCATTGCCTTGGTGCTAGCCACCATCTGTGCCTGCCTGGAATGTTGCAGTGTCCTCCTAACTGGTCTTGTCTGCTTCAGCCCTTGTTCCCCCTGTAGCTGGAGTGATTGTGTTACAACTTGAGTCATGTCCCTTCCTTGCTCTAAACCTTTTAATGGCCTCCGATCTCACACAGAATACATGCCAGAGACCTTGCTAGGGCCCAAAGGCCTTCCTTGTGGGCTCTGGTTACTGACTTCCCTCATCTGCTCCTCTCTTCTCTCATCCTCTCCAGCCACAGTGGCCTCCCGGCCATTCTTCAGACCTGCTAGGCTGGCTCCCACCTGGGGCCCCTGTGCTTCCTTCTCTCTCTGCCTAGACTATTCTTCTTCCAGATACCTACATGGCTCCCCTGCCTCACCTTTCTTTAAATCTTTGCTGAGTTGTCATCTTCCCGAGGAGACTTTCTCACCACCCCAAACCCTCCTCCCACCTCTAGCACTTTCCATCCCTTTGCCTTGTTTCATTTTTTTTTTTTTTACTGCATTTGCCACCTTCTAACCAATTATGCAATTTACTTAAAAAAGCATTGCTTATTGTTTGTTCCTTTCACCTAGAATAGAAACACCCAGGAGCACAGATTTTTGTCTGTTTTGTTCCTGTGGAATCTCTGTAACTAGAATCGATGCTCAGTACACATATGTGAACTGCAGGACTACAGACAAGAGCAGAGCCCGACGAGGTTGAGATTAGCTGGTGAGCTTCTTGTGATAAATATAATTCTAGTTATGGAAGTCAACCTACTATACCCATTTTTTCCCACTAGTTTCTTGATTTTTGAGCAGTGCCTCAAAAGGCAATAGGAAGACATACTTGAAGAGAAAGGCCCTTTGTAGAGTCATCAGCAGTGTGGCTGTAGTGAAACCTGAGGGCCCCAGAGGGGAGGTGGCTAATGCTGCTATTTATAGCTAAGATTTCAGCATATGTTTTCCAGCCACACTTACTCCTTTCAGCCTCCCCTGTAAGCTCAAGTCTGTCACTCAATTAGCTAATGGCTTCTTTACTCCCATTATGCATTGTAGGGCTCCCCTAGCTCAGCTATTTTTTTTTTTTTTGAAGAGAATAATGGGTGTTCTGTTCTCAGAGGTTTAATTTTTTAATAGCCTTGCCAATAAAAAAAACAACCCTTTTCCCAACTTTTTATTATGAAATTTTCAAACATACAAAAGAATGGAAAGAGTAATACAATGAACACCCAAATGCCCTCCACTTAGATCCAACCCTTGTTAACATTTCGCTGCATTTAACTTAAACATGTGAGCTTGTGACTGTGTGCATTTTTTTCCTGAACCATTTGAAGGTAAATTGCAGATATCATGACACTTTAATCCTTAAAACCTCAGCCTGTTCTATAAAAACCGTATGAGACTAAGTGCAGATATCTTTTGCGCCTCCCAAGAATGAGAACATTTATATATAAAACCATGGTACCATCATTGAACCTAAGAAAATTAAATTTGAGATATTATTTAATATCCAGTCCGAATGCAGATTTCTCCAATTGTCCCAAGAATATTTTTTTTCAAACCAATGTTTAGTTAAAATTCATGCATAGCTTTTGGGTTATATTTCTTTAAATCTGGAAGAATCTCCTCTCTGCCACCCATTTCTAAAAAAAGAAATGTATTTAATAGCACTGACTCTTGGAAGAGTCTGGGACAGTTACTGTATAGATGTCCCATATGCTTTATTTTTCTAATTGCTTCCTCATGGTATCATTGAAATTTGTTTCTCTTTCCCTTAATTTCATGTAAACTGGGAAGGAGGTTTAGAAGCTTGAGTGGATTCAGGCTAAAGGCATTTGGCAAGACTTTAAAAGTGATGTATTCTTCATAGTGCAGCACAACAGGAAGCATGTGGGTGTCAGGTTGTCTTGCTTTAGTGACACTCAATTTGATCACCTGGTTTGGATAATGATGGCAGAGGTTCCTCTGATTCTCTCTTTTTCAGTAACTAGAACAGTGGAGGGTTGTGGTCTCAAAAGTTTAAAGAAAGTCCTCTTCCTTCACTGATTCTTTTTGAAGGTTCATTGTGTCTCAAAGAGTTGCCAGGTAACTTGTGAACCTGTAAGTATATAAATGGTTCATTCTTGTGATGGTTTTGTGACGATAGCTTTCCTCAGAAGATTATGTGGAGTTTGTTGCCACAACCTGAAAAAGGCTTGGAAAGATCAAAAGAAGAGTGACTCTACAGTGAACAAGTTAGACCAGGAGAAATTGGGACTCTTCAGCCTAGAAGCAGGAAAGTCAACAGGGAGATAATAAAAATGACAGCTTATTAGGAGTTTGCTGGGTGCTGTTTAATTCTTTACTAATGACCTCTGCAAAATGTACTCTTACTACTCCCTGTTTTACAGAGTGGCAAATGGTCATGTTAAGTAATTTGTGTAATACTGCATAGCTACTAGGCAGTTGAACTGAGATTTGAACCCAGTCTGCCTGGCTGGTACCTGCCCTCAACCTCTGTGCCGTACTGCTAGCTAGGGACTTAGGCACTGGATCTTGCCATAATACAGTAGGGAGACACTCCTTGACTTTTCTTTCTTTAAACAGTAATAAACATTATCTCATGGTTTCAGCGGACAAGCATTAGCTCCCAAGTAGCTTAGCTGGGCAGTCAGGCCTAGGATCTCTCATGAAGTTGCAGTTGATATGTTGGTGGGGTCACAGTCATCTGAAGGCTAAACTGGAGCTGGCGGCTTCACTTCCTAGGTGGCTCTAGGCATGGCTAGCAAGGGTCCTGGTGGTCGTAAGGCCTCTGTTTTTTCCCCCCACTCCTAGGCTTTTGAAGGAACTTATAGAAATAAAATATAGTGTTATTTTATATAACTATTTGAAATTTACCAAGCCCCTCGGTGAAACTGACTGAAAATAGCAATGGACTCGAAAGGATTTGGAGAATTCCATTACAGGGAAGAGAGGTTAAGGGAAAGTAGAGATGCTTAGGAGAACTTGAAAACCTGAAGGGTAACTGGTTTCTGCTTTATTATATGAGAGCCTCAAATTGATCCAGACTTTTATTTGCTAAGTTCTTAAAGGGGCATGCCTGTTTCTTAGAGAGATTTGGGGCAGGCTTTTTAGTGGAGGGAGGTTGTTTCTAGGAAGTACTCATGGAGATGCTTATTTATACATACTCTGTCTTATTCTAAAAAAAAAAACCAGTGAGTAGCTTATAATAATACATTAGTAACTAAGAAATTAAATTAGTGGGTGGTGGTTGGGGAGGGAGCTTGGAGTACGTGTCACTTTCCTGGTCTGGCTTTGTAAGATATGGGGAGGCATGGAAGGACTGCACACCCTTTGGAAATCCTCATAAACTCTGCTCTCTCTTGGTAATTATTGAATGGCCCTGAACTGGAGGCTGTAAGTCCTGGTGAGCAGTACTGGATGGAAGCTGTTTAGTGTGGCCAAGCTTTGTGGTGGGGGTCGGGGGTGTGTTTGTGGCAGTTTCCAGCTCGCCTAGATTTTGGGCTTCTGCTTTGTGCCAGTTTGTTGTTTTTCTGCTGTGGTTTCCCAGCTCTTCTTGTTTGCCCACAGGGTCAACTTTACCTAGTGTTCTGGGGGTTGAGTGACTCTGAGCTGCCTTCTCACCTCATAGAGCCAGGTGTTGATTGGTCTCTCCTTACAGGACCAATCCAGGGCCTGTGACTATGGGGCTGATTTGCATGTATTGAACTTTTATTGTTTAATTTTTTTTTCTTATTTCAAAGTGAAACATCTTCAGGAATGAAAGTTAAAAAAACCTTTAACATAAATAAGCCCCTGCAATCCTTCATCTAGAGATGACTCCTGATGACATTTCCTTAGGGTCTCCTGACCTGTTTCTCTTCTTTTTGCCACTGTTCTTTTTATGGGTAGGGGAATGCTGCTTATAACTCTTTCTGTATGTCTACTCTTACCTATGGTCCTGCAAGTATAAGCAAACAAATAAGTAATGTAGAAACTATGTAGCTAACCTAATCTAAAATGTTTAAAAAAGAAAGAATATAGCCTTTCCCACCAGCCTCCTACAGCAGTGATGATAGACATATTCCTTCCCATTCTTTTTTTCATGCCACAAAAAAGGTTTGAAGATGCAGAAAAATGTTGCCAGGGAAGCCAGAGTAAGTGAAGTGGGAGCTTGTAACTTAGAGAATCTTGGGTACATTTGCTTTCTTCCATCCTTGTTGCCTTTTGTGTTCAACAGTGGAGAACACGCAGCTGACCCTGAACCTGCAGACAGAGAACAAAGGCGGTGTTGTCTCAGGCGGTGAGCTGACAATTTTCCTGGATGGGCCGACTGTTGATCTGGGAAGCGTGCCTAATGGCAGTGCCGCGACAGATGGTGAGTGCTGCCTTGCTCCCCAGGGGTGGGGTGGGGGATTGGAGGAGGTGCCGAGAGCTTGGTTCTCTACCAGGTAACTAGGTCTGAGTATGGCTCAGCCAGCCCTGGCCCTGATTCTTCTTAGCATGATCAAAATCATGACATGGTTTTTTTAAGGATAGCTTTCTCATATAGGACCAAAATAAATGTCAAGTCTTTGTTATTGTTTGGTTTGAGAGCAGAGAAAAACATCCTACGTGGACTTTATTAAGTGTTATTTGGGCCCATTTTTCTTCTTCCCAATACAATTACTTTACTGGGAAGGTTGAGGGTGCCTTTTATGAAATGGTATTGATGGGGAAAGGGGACTGACTCTATGTCTTAGAGATTTGCATTAGCAAAATATAGACAGAAGCAGGGAATTTGAAGAGTGTCTCCCACTCTGCCCTGAATGTGGGCAGTTCGTTTCTTTCGATCTGGTCTGAAATTAGTCACCTTTGGATCTAGCAGGAAATTATTTCATGAAGTCTGAGGTCTGAAATGTGTTGGGTTTCTCCATAATTTTTCTCGTTAAATGTGATGTAACTATGGTACCGTCTCACGTGGCGTGGCCGAAGTTCATTTAAGGTGTAAGTCCACGTGCTTGTGAGTGCCGTAGATGCTTTTGAATGTCTTAGAGAAGACCTGTTTTCTGGGTTTGGGCCCCTCTGTTCCATGGTCAGATCTCAGCCTGCTGTCCCTGTTCCTTCTCATGTTGGCACCTGCATTTGCTAGACTCCCTTTATCCCATAGTGATGGATAACTAATACATGGGTGAGCTTTGTTCCCATAGGCAAATCTCAAACAAGGATTGAGCTTCTCAATGTTTGTCTTTCTTTTTTTTTTCATAATGGATCCTTTTTCTAGCATCACAGCCACCTTTGAGAGAATCCAGTGGGATAGCCAGTGCTCCAGAGAACCGACACCAGTCCCCTAGCACCAACTGCTTTGGTGGGAGATCCCGGTAAGACCCTCTTGTGGTTGAGGAGCCAGAAAGATGCTTAGAGCTATGGAAATCACATTGAGAAGTGAAGGAGAATAGTTTATGTTAGAAACTGGGGGAAATTTCCAGAGAGCTTATAACTGACTGTTAAGGTGGCCCAGAGAGGAGTACAAAAACTCAGGATTCTCAGAAGGGTCAGAGATTGCTTGTCAAAGGTGGGGGACTGGCTCGATTGGTTGTTTGGATAAGAGGAACTGTTGAACAGATGTGGCTGCTTTTCTATACATTAGGTACAGTGGCCATAGTCATCTTTTCAGGATACACATAGAAATGCTTAGAGCAGTGGGTCTTTGTATGTGAAATTTTCTGTCTGTATGTTTCTATTTTGGGGGGTGATCTCTGATTCCCCTTGGAGTGTTGGTTAAGACCTCTTGTACTTAGAGTCTGAGTTATGGTATACTTGTTACACATATCACGAAGGACTTGATTTTTTTGCTGACATTCCCATTGTATACCTGTGTTAATGGTGCAAACTCATTTTCACAGCAACTGAATTCCCAGGGAGGAGAATAGTTTTAAGAGTATTAGAGAAATGAGATGGAGTTTGGGAACCTGTTTTTATCGTTTATTAAAATGTACAAAATCCCTAGGCATTTTAAGGAAAAGAATCATATGAATGTATTTTGTAATCCTTATTATTTGCAGAGAGTAGGTGAGTAACTGCTAAAAATCTTCCCAAACAAATCCCAGAGAGTGGGAAATAATGCTTTGAGAAACAGAGTATGATTTCAGGCAGTACCCACAGCATCTGGAAAGATCCTTCTGAGGGCAGCCTCTCTGGATTTGGTTTGAGGGTTTGTGAGGAGGTTTCAGTGCCTGGCAGGTGTCAGGAGCAAGAGAGAGTTGAGTGTTTGTATCTTCTCTAGAGCATCAATAGAAGCAGAGGTGCCATTTCCCTGTCCTCTTTTCTTGAAGCTTCTGCAAAGGTGTTACGTCACACTTTAAAGATCAGTTGCCTGTTTTTGTGACTCACTAGATGACTTACAAGTTGAGATGGTCAAGTCTCATGGGTAAGGATCAACAATATAATTGGCAAATCTGTATCCACAAAGAAATGATAGGCACCCAGAACTAGAGAAAACAGAACTCTTCAGTGGCGAGTAGCTGGTGGAGAGGAACACTCAGCGTTTCACTCTCCAAGAATGATGCCTTCTTTGCTTTGGCGCTAGTAACCACCATCTTGGCTTTTTAGCTGACTTGGAAAGTTTGTGTCAAACACAACTGATATCACTTATTTGGGGGCTGGAAGACAGAGTCCGGCTCTTAACAAGTTTGGACTTAAGTTTTTGACCTATTTATTGCTCTCGGATCTTCTCTAGTTGATATACCTTGAAATTCTTACACTGTATCCCAAAAGCCCTTCTTTGTTCTTTGTGTTGGGGATTGTTGGCTGTTAAAACAGCAGCCAGACTTCAGTAGAAAATCAGATGCATTTTTGCTATAACATGAAGTAGACATTCAATGCTAGTTAATTATTGGTGGGCACGGTGCCTTGCAGCTATTTTAAGTGGGAGTCCTCCTCTGTCTACCTAGCTACTGCAGCATTTTTCACATGTGGGCTCTGAGTTTTCACAGGCCTCAACCATCGAAGTATTTATTCTGTCTTCACACAGAACCTTCTGCCCTTCAGCAGCAAATGTTTTGAAAGTATCGCCCGAAGGCAGTATCTCCTGTGTCCCTAAGAACTCCTGTTTCTCATTGCTGCTGCCTTTAACAAGGTCATTGTGCACATGCAGGCGGTAGCAGGGTTGTCGACTGGGTAAGAGTGTGGGCTTCAGAATCGGATGTAGATTGAATCCTGGCCTGTGATTTACTTGCTGTGTGGTGCTGGACAAGTCACTAAACCTCTTGGTGCCTCAGTTTTTCAAGTGTGAAATGGGAATATCACCTGCCTCACAAGGTCATTGTATGAATTAGATGAGGTATGTCCATCTGAGGGCCTTTGCACACTGGGAGTGCTCAGTGAAAGTGGCAGGGTTTTTTTTGCCCTCCTCCCTGCTCCGGGAGGTGTGGCATTACTGATGCATTCACATCAAAGACCGTAGTTAAGAGGGCAATGACTCAAACCTTCAGGAATCGAGGATCGTCCTCTGCTATCCTTGGTTTCCAGGGACAGAGAGAATGATGGGCTTCTGTCTGCTGCCTCCCAGACTAAATATTTAGCTTTCGCTGTTTGAAGGGTAGGTTTTTCTTGGACTTGGGTGCTATTCACCATGATCAAAGGTGCTCTGATGTGCCCATGAAGGTGAAGATTGCAATGTCAAAACAGCCTTTTCCTCTCCTTTCCCATCCCTTATTAGCCATGGAACTGGAACCGTGTAAGAGTTTTATCTTAGGGGTTTATCTATCCAAGTTCATCTAGCAAAAAAGCCACCTTTTGCTTCCTGAGCAAGGCTTCAGAGCTTCATCTCTCAATGAAATCATGCCCACTCTTTAAGAATAATCGAGTGGAACATCTGTAGTTATTTTACCATCTGGTCTGTCATATGAAAACCAGCATGGTTTTGCCACTAACACGTAACGTGACAAATTTATTTGCAGACAGACTGTATTAGTACAGTCAGTAGGTCTGTTTGATTAAAGAAAGAGTTAAAATCATAAATTGTATAGTCCTATGATTAAGTACTGTCCCATAGTAAAAATGGGTGAAAGACAGGTACATCAATATGGTAGAATCTCGGAAACATAATGTCAAACAAGAGAAGCGGGTCACAGAAAAAAAATATACAGTCTGATGTAAATTTAAAGTTAAAAAATATAAAACTAAATCGTATATGTTATTTATGGATATTTTTATAGGTAGTAAAACTATAAAAAATGGAAGAGAATAATTAATCCTGAATTCAGGAGAATGGTCTTCATTGTGGGGGACGGAGAGTGGTATGATGAGGGAAAAACACATGGAAACTTCTAGGTACTGGGAATGTCAATTCTTAGCCTGAGTGGTGGGTCCCCGAGTGTTCATCTTATTGTTCTTCTTTAAACCGAACATATATTTAATATAGTCTTTTGTTCACATAGTTTCTTTCACAATAACAAATAAAAAAGTAAGTGACATTTACCCACCTCAGAAAACTGAACTGTGGTGGAGACACTGTTTGCTATTGAGACAGACATATTTTAGAATTTAGGATTTCTCCAGGCTTAATCATGACCACTTATTTCTGTTTTGCCCAGTTTATCTCTATAGCAGTGTAGCCAATGATTCTAAGTTGATGCTCCACGTTGGCCCCATACTCCTGCCACTTAGAAACCTCGGGCCTGAGAATTTAGTTTGAGGGGTAGGTGAGAGAATGGTTTCCAGATGAAAGCTGGTCACTGCCAGATAATGTGTCAGAACGGCACTAATCTTGATGGTCTGAAAGGGCTGGTCTAACACCATTTGGTGTTTGATTGGCATGAGGATGATTACGTGGCATATGCAGGATTCTGTGCTGTCCTGCCCTGTGCCATCAGCCAGTGTTCCTTATTCCAGTGTAATAGTGGAGAGTGGCCGGTGTATTATGGAGCCCCCTGGGAGAGTGTGTGCTAGTTGGCACAGGGAGTGCCTACCACACCCTTTAATAATCCCCCAGTGCTTATTTTATTTTGCTGGAATGAGGGCTGGCTTTGGGAACCGTGCCTAAGTCAATCCAGGTTTTGAAGATCTAATGTGTGCCTGGTATTGTGCACACATTGCCCAGGGCTTGCCAGAAGCACTTTCCACAGCAAATTCAGTCTTTGTGATATTCAAGATGTATATGAAACAGGCAAATGAAACTAAGAGCTGGGGGAAGCACTGAGAGAGAAAAAAATCTGCGTGCAGAGGGAAAGACTGAAGAGAGACTGCTGTCCATTGTCCATTGTTTAGTCCAGTACCTTAGGGACTAACTAGTTGAGGTAGCTAACAAATGAACTGGAGAAGCTAGCGGTGGGGTTCCTGTGGAGGGAAAAAGAGCCTAGCAGAGGGGATCCACGCTGGTACTGGCAGCTCTTGAGAGTTACCGTTAGGTTAGAAATAATTGTGAAATTCCAGACTGAAGAGTGGAAAGCCGGGATGTCTGAGTCTCTCTGTGGTTTGCTGATTCTTCGTCACCTGTGATTCCTGCCCCACCAGCTATTACATGAAATCAGGGAGTAAAGGTGAAATCAACTTGGACAGAACCCGTAGAACTGTCTGCTAGCGATGCTGCTCCCCTAAGCACAACCTTAAGTTTTCTTCAGACTTGAATAACTAGCTTCTCAGTCTAGAATCCATGTAGATTTTCCAAAGTCATACAGGGAAATAGTACAAAAATGGAAGAATGTGTTGAATTTGCTTTTAGGTTCATAAAGATTTTCATTAATAAATCTGAAAACTGTGAAAGGTATCTTGGTGAAGAAGTTGTATACTGGGGCTTAAACAATTAATTTACCTGTATGTATTTAAGTTATTTTGTATAAGAATATGTGTGTGTGTGTGTGTGAGTGTGTGTGTGTGTGTGTGTGTGTGTGTGTGTGTGTGTGTGTGTGTGTGGTGTGAAGGGCTGGAGGCCCTGAATTTGCCTACATCGATCGTCAGCTGCATTAGTCAATGTGGGTCATAATCTGTGTTTTAACGAGCCCTCTCCCCAGCCGAAGTCTTTTACATGTAAATTTTCAAACCTCTTATGAGAGCGTTTTCATCTACCCTCCTTTTCTCTTTGTTTTTGGTCTTGCTTTGATGAAAACACATCAAATTTATTGACTCCTTTGCCTTGGCATTAATGACCTCTGAAGAGGTATAATCTCAGAAATTTATAAAGCCCAAGGTCTCTGGTGAGCTCTAAATAGCTCATCAGCTGTGTCTGCAGACAGCCTAGCCCAGAAAGGAAAGAAAAATAAACTCAGCCGGGCATGGTTCTGCTGGGAACACTGCTGGGAGTCCTGGGAGGGCCAAGGGGGATTGGGAAGCAAGGCTCACGGGGGAAGAGGGATGAGGGTCGGGAGCTGAGCCTTCGGGCACTGGGCCATTCTCTCAGTCATTGTTGGCCACCAGTGACTCCTTCAGTTGGGATGGCCAAAGGCTACTTGATTTGAAGCTGTGGTTATTTGGAGATGTCACTGTGTCAGCTTGAAACTGAATTAAGCGCCTTTACAGTTTCCATTCAGGCCTCCCATCCAACAGCTTTTACTTAAAATCTGGCTGTGGTCTCCTTACAATTGCTGGGGAGCTAGAAGGAGTAAGAAAAAGAATAAATGGAATTCATTTATTCATTAAGTGATAACTAAGACACTCCCTGCTCACCAGGAGCTCACTCTCCTCTAAGCAGTTGGCTTACATGGCATGGGATTGAGACTGCAGACAGGAGCTGAGCTGCATTCTCAAAGCCAGACATTGAAAAGTAATCATGGGGATTAATTACACATTTGTGTACATACTAATTTATTTTCCACTAGTTAAAACTACTCATTATACATTATTATACATTTGTTTATTCAGGTCTATTTATTTCATAGGTATTTATTGGTCATTTCTTCTCTATGAGCCTAGAGAGGTATGGTGTGTGCCAGAAAGCTGGTTAGAACTTCTCATGAACCATGAGAAAGTAAGGCAGCTATCTGCAGTTGAAGGCAGGATGAATGCCAGGCTCTGTGCTAGGATATTGTGAGAAAAAGATAAAAAGTCATGGTCCATGACATCAAGGACTGTGGTATCTATTAGGAAACAGATACATAGGTGACAATTACTGTTTAGTGCAGTGGACCCCACAGTGGCAGTGAAGACACCTGCAGGAGGCAGATAGTGGAAAGTTCACCTAAATCCACATGCCTGAGCTATACTTCGTAGGAGTTTGCAGACCAGTGAAGTGGGCATAAGGGAAGTCACTCCAGGCGGAGGGTAAGCATGGGTAAAAGCAAGACAGAACTTGGCCTATTCAAGGAAATATTAGTCATTTGGTAATATTGATATAAAAGATATTCAGGGTGATAGCTGTAGCAAACTATGGTTCACAGGCCAAATCCAGACTGCCTGTTTTTCTTTTCTTTTCTTTTCTTTTTTTTTTAAGAGCAGTATTAGATTTACAGCAAAGTTGAGTAGGATGTACAGAATTTTCCCACATACCCCCTGCCCCACATACAGGTTTCCCTGCTACATCCTGCACTAGAGTGGCATATTTGTTACAACTGATGAACGTACATTGACACATTATTATCTCCCAAAGTCTCTAGTTTATATTTTGGTTCACTCTTGGTGTTGTACATTCTATGGGTTTGGACAAATTTATAATGACATTTATCACCATTATCACCAGTGTCATACAGAGTAATTTCACTGCCCTGAAAATCCTCTGTCCTCTGCCTGTTTATCCACTTCCTCCTTAACTTCTGGCAACCACCAATCCTTTTAAAAAGTCTCCAGTTTTGCCTTTTCCAGAATGTCATATAATTGGAATCATAAAGTATATAGCTCAGATTGGCTTCTTTCACTTAATATGCATTTAAATTTCCTCCATGTCTTTTCATAGCTTGATAGCTCATTTCTTTTAGATATGATTAATGTTGTCTGGATGTACCACAGTTTATCCATTCACCTATTGAAGAACATCTGGTTGCTTCCAAGTTTTTGCAATTATGAAAAATAAAGCTGCTATAAACATCTCTGTGCAGGTTTTTCTATGGACATGTTTTCAGCTCCTTTGGGTAAATTCTGAGGAGAGCTATTACTGAATCAGATGGTAAGAGTATGTTTAGTTTTGTAAGGAACTGCCAAACTGTCTTTCAAAGTAGCTATACCATTTGTATCCTCACCAGCAGTGAATGAGAGTTCCTCCAGCATTTGGTGTCAGTGTTCACAGTTTGGCGGTTCTGATAGGTGTGTTGTGGTCTCTTGTTGCTGTTTTAATTTGTATTTCTCTGGCAGCATATGATGTGGCACCATTTCATGCTTATTTGCCATCCATGTATCTTATTTGGTGAGGTGTCTGTTCAGGTCTTTTGAACATTTTTTAGTTGGATATTTCCTTTTTTTAAAAAATCAGATATAGTCTTTTGCAATTATTTTCTCATAGTCTATGGCCTGTCTTATTCTCTTGACTATCTGTTTTTGTAAATAAAAATTTTTTGAATACAGCTATATTTATTCATTTACGTATCGTTTATGGCTACTTTTATGTTACAACGGCAGAGTTAAGTAGTAGTTAAGAGAGACTATGTGGTCTGCAAAGCTTAAAATATTTGCTGTCTAGCCCTTTACAGAAAGTTTGCTGATCCTGCTGGAGATGGTAAGAAAGTAAGACCGGTTTACGAAGGGTCTTTTATACTTTACTGAGCAGTTTAGATTTTATTCTTTGGATATTTGGAAGCACTGAATTTTGAGCAAGGACATGATACGCTATTTCTGTTGTAAATTATTCAAGAAAATATGGATGAATTTGAAGTTGTATCAGTTCATGTTCATTGCAGGAAACAGAAACCACTCTAGGTATTTTGAACAGAAAGGAATTTAATATGGAGAATTAGGTACTTTACAAAAGTCATTGGATGGACTGCAGGAACAGAGTTGGGTCCCTCTCCATCCTTGGTTTTAAGGTTACAGCCGTGCAGCTGCAATCTAGATGTGAGAAAAATGCTGTGCCCCTACAACCACCTTACATGCAGGAAGCTGGTATCCAGGCAGTGATGTGTGGAGTCTGCCAGAGCCCCTGCCAGTCAGTCATCACACCACAAGAACAGTCTCTGCCTTCCTTCTACTTTCCAGATCTCCTGCAAGAGCTTCTCATGGTGCAACCTAAATCACTTCCAGAATCTAGCTGCAAGGGAATCTGAGACCTGGTGTGATTGGGCAGGCGAAGGGAGGCATGTGGAATAGAAGAGGGTGAGAATGTCTGACATAGTAAAGGTTGAGACTAGAATCAGGGACGAATAAGAGGACTGTTGTAGGAACTGGTGAGACAGGAGTTGATGACTAGCTTTGGCCAGTGGCAGAATAGAGAGAGACAGCAATACCTAAAAGTTATAATTATTGAGCAGGACTAGGTGACTGACTGAGGAGACAGGATGAAGGATAGAGAGAATAGAGGGGACTCCCAGATACTTTTGTTGAGATATTATTCATGGATATAGAAATGCAGAAGAGGAAGAAGCTGTCACTTTAAAATGGCATCCCCCATAATGGTTAGGATTGGTGGTTAGCAGGCTCAATGGAACAAGTGATACTATGTGGCTCTGGGGGAGAGTCGTTCTTCTGAAAGTGTATCCACAGGAAGAGGAATGAATAGCAAACTTAAGAGATACAGAGCAAAACAAAATGACATTGAGCAGTGGGGCCAATATAAGGGTCACCACAATTGAGGACATAGGAGTGATATTTCTACTTTAATCAGGCCCTGTATTCTAGAACTTCTCAGTCCTAGAAAATGTGATTGAAAGGGAAATAATTTAGAGAGAGCAAATAAAAAGAGTGTGGGTCTTGGAGAAATGACTTGTTAGTCATGGGAGCTTGGGCAGCTTGAGTATGTGATGATGGAAGACCAGAACAGAACTGATTGCAAATGCTTTGGACAGATGAGGATGGTGGGGAAAAGGGTTGCTTAAGCCATGGTGTTTGTGGCTGTTGTTTGGTGAGATGAAGTTAGACTTTTCCTTTAGGTTCTGTTGGCACTCAATGGCTCTTTTTGAAATTGCCAAGATTTGTGGAGGTGGAGATTTGGGGTTTGTTCTCATGACTGTCTTTTTGATGGCTAACAACAGCCTGAATTCAATAGCCTCAATAGAATGACCCCTTTCAAACACTGAAACAATTCTATATGTAGTTTTCATAGTAGATAAAAATTGTCACAGAACCGAAATACAGACCTTATATTGCTTTGCGCTTCACATGTCACAGGGTTTCCTAAAGTTATTATGTACCCTTAATTTGAAAATATAGTGAAGATACTGGTCTCAATTTTCTTTGGGCCTCCCATCTTTATTTCTGTTTATGTATCAATTCGCTTCATGCTGGCATCCACCTCTATCATTCTGCCAAAAGTACAGCCCCAAAGGCCCACCCCAATGTATGTGCAGGTTTAATCTTGTGAGTTAGTCCTTTCTGGAAATGTTCTATACCTTGGCTTCTATAATGATGCAGAATCTCAGTGTGTTTCTCTTTTTTTTTCTGGTTTTATTGATTTTTATTATTTAAAATATAAATTTGATCCATACAAAATTATATATGAATGTATTACATATCAGCAAAAGTATTAAATAGGACAGTCAAGAGAGGTGTCATTAGGAAAGTGACCTTTAACTAAAGATTTGAAGAAGGTGAGGACTTTAGCGATGAGTATACCTGGGGGAGGAATGTTTGGGCGGAGGAATGGCTGTTGCAAAGGCATGTTGGAGCATGCCTTTGGAGTTGAACAGGGAGGCCAGTCTAGCTGGAGTGGAAGGAGTGATGGGAAAGTAGGAGATAAGGGCAGTAATAGGTAGGGCCAGGTAATATATATGAATTTCTACTTTATGTATTTCAAGGTTATTTTATTGGTCCACAATACAAATTTGAAGTATGTAAATATGTCTTATGGGCAAATCGAAGTTTTATCCTTATTTCTTTTTCTTAGTGTTTTCTCTCAAAATTTATTTGCACTGAACAATAAAAAGGAACAACTTACAACAACATGGATGACACACAGAAGCATCATGCTCAGTGCAAGAAGCCAGACACATAAGGCTACATTCTATATGATTCCATTTATATAACATTCTGGAAAAGGCCAAAATTATAGGAACAGGAATCCAATCAGCAGTTGCTGGGAATCGAGGGGAGTGACTGACCACAAAAGGGTCCCAGGTAACGGTTTGGAGGTGATGGGAATATTCTATGTCTTGGTTGTGGTGGTAGTAACACAATTGTAATACATTATTTAAAACTCATTAAACGTTACCCTTTAAAAGGGTGATTTTACTATGTATAAATTCTACCTGAATTTTAGAAATCATTTTTTAAAAATCTGTTTGTTTTGACATTATCATAGCTACCCTGACTTTCTTTTGTTTTGTATTTGCTTGGCATAATTTTTCCCCCCATCCATTTAGTTTCAGCCTTTTTGGTCCTTGTATTTTAGATGGTGTTGCTCGCAACAGCATTTAACTGGATTTTTAAAAAACCAACATGATAACTTCTGTCTTTAAACTGTCATGGTTAGTCCATTTCTTGTGATTTTTGGTATCTTTGAAGTTGGGTTCATCCTCTTGCCTTCTAATTCCTGCCTTTGTTTCACATCTCCACACTAACTTTCTAGTGAAGTCTGTGTTTGGCCTGCCTTTTCTCTGCCTTGATAAATTGACGATTTCTTTGGCTTGTTGATTATTTGATAATGGAGTGTGAAATTCTGCATCTAATCTTGTAAAGAGAACGGGAATTATCCACTCGCTCCCTGTCTGAAGGTTTTCTGTTTGGTTTTACTCTAAATTTTATAGCACGTCTATGGGGTGAGTCCACATTGTGTGCCTACAGTGTGACTTTGAAGGTACAACTTTTTAATGACACAATGACCAAAATTTTAAAAATGAGATTAGTGTTAACCTAGAGTAGATATGGTACAAATAATTGTTATTTTGTAAAGGAGAAGAGGAGATCAGAACCAGGTGGATTATGTTCTTTTGTTTTGTTTTTAGTTCTACCTTGAAATTTTTGCCTTAAAAGAAGGTTTAAAAGATTTATTTTAAATCAAAGCATACAATTTTATTTTACACTTAGAAAAGAATGTTGCATTGGGGACTCCTGAGGAGTTACTTCTTTCGCTTTCATTTACTTTTTTGGTGGGGGGTTGAGGGGGTACAGGAGTAGTGGCACTGAGTTCTCAAACACCATGTCCAGGGCACCTGTGCCCTATTCATCTTTGTGTCCCTAGCAGAGCCTAGAATAGTTCCTTGCTGCACATAGCAGCAGCTCAGTAAATATTTGTTGAGTTGAAAGAGTCTTATGTTTCTGCTCCTTGTTTGCCAGAACTTCAGGGTGGGTCTTGCTACTGGTTTACATTCCTTGGCGCCCCTACTCGTGAGAAGTGATGGTTTCAGTGGCACGGAGTGTGGGGAGACTTTTTATCAGGACTGCCTTGTGCTTTCCAAGGCTTAGCTTAACCGCCAAGAGCATGGTGGGTTCCCACTGCCTGCTCAGTCTCTCCTTTTTCATCTGCTTTTTCTTCATGTTTATTTCTATACTGGACTTTTTTCATAGATTATTCTTTTCAAATCTGTGTAACTTTTAAGTTAAACAGTGGAATTAGAGATAGGTTGCCATATAAATACGTCTTGTTTGGAAAAAAAATGTGTAAAGTCTGTGTATCCGAACTCTACCAGAAAAGAATGTTACTTACCTTCCAAGAACAGTAATATCTCACTCTTGGGTAGTTGTTCCAATTCCCAAATGATTGTCGAATTTTAGAAATATGTGTCTCATAAGGGACATTCTGATCGTGGAAATACTATCCCTGTGAGATGAACACCGATTTTACAGGGCGATGCCATCACTGCATAAGGTCCTCTAAACTAGAGTGAGGTAGAGAGATCAGCCAGAATTTAGGCCAAGACTATTATCTAACCATATATTTGACAGTTAGTATCTTCTGTGGAAATGGACATTTATATGTATTAGTTTTCTATTAATGGCTAACAAATCATCATGAACTTGAGGCTTAAAACAATAGCATTTATTAGCTTACAGTTCTGTAAGTCAGATATCCAGCACAGTATGGCCAGCTGGATTGTCTACTCGGGGGTCTTACGAGGCCAAAATCAAGGTGATGGCAGAGCTGCATGCTTATCTGGAAACTCTAAGGAAGAATTTACTTCAAAGCTTATTCAGGTCATGGGCTGTTCAATTGCTTGCGGTTGTGGAACTGAGGTCCCAGATCCTTGCTGGCTATCAATCAGGGCCTCTCTCAGCTCCTTGGGGCCACCCGCATTTTTTTCATGTGTCCCACCCCCATCTTCAAGCTAGCAAGGATGCGTCAGATCTCCCTCTTGCTTCAAATTTCTCTAATTTTCTCTTCTGCCCTCAACTTCTGACACTTGCTGGAGAAAGTGGTCTGCTTTTAAGAGATCAGGTCATTAGATTTTATTTGCCTGGGTAATCTCCCTTTCTGAAAGTCAGTTGTGCCATGTAACATAACATAATCAAATGTGTGATGTCTTGTCATATTCACTGGTTTTAGGCACTAGGGTGGGATCTCTTTGGAGGGAGGGTCATCTTAGAAATTCTGCCTACCACAGGAGGTATCTCTCTTAATTCCCATGTTTAATCACTTGCCTAGTCTTTACTTTTGGAAGGTTCTTTAAAATTACAGCTAGAACAACAACATCAACAACAAAAAACCCATGCCAAGTAAAATTTCGTTAGATTTGGAGATTGTCTTGCAATGTTAGTATTGAGAATATGGGCACAAAATGAGTCTAATGAAAATTTTATTTAGTTTTATTTCTAGACCCCGATACTAGAGAATGTTTTCATATGATACTTAGGGCTAGCCTTTCTGGAAGTTCTGACACTTGTCAATATCTGGTAGATCATTGACTCCATCTTGTGGCATGGATTCCATTCTTTAAAGGGGTGGGTGAGAGATGAGGAGGTGATGAGTGACTAGACTGCAGAAAACAGGAAGTAATAGAGATTACAGGCCCAAGAGTCCTTTTGATCTTGATAGCTAGCTTTTATTCATTCAGCAAATATTTGTATATGCATATTAGGGGCTAGGCACATGCTGGGTGCTGGTTATATAGAGGTACAGACACGGTCCTTGCCTGCAGGGACCTTATTGGAGATAGACATTAAACAAATAAATACACAAACAAATATATAATTACAAATAGAAGTGCCATAAAGGGGAAAATTAGAATGCTATATGAGAGGATGCAAGGGAATTCACTGTAGCCTGGGAGATGAGGGACATTTAGACCAAGTTGTGGATTAGGAGCCAGCTGGGGGTATGCCAGGTGAATAGATGAGCAAAGGGTTGTTTTGAGGAATGTCCATTGAACATACTCTTTTTGTAGCTTACCTTGCTACTGCTGAATTTCTTTGTGATTTGTCATGTCAGAACACTTAGAAATAATTCCTCAATTTATTGTCACGCTCAGTACCTGCCCTAATATCTGTCATCCCTAGTACTTCAGGGTCCCATGTAGTCCATCTGGTCTGGGGCTGTAGCACAGGGATACTCTGAGCTGGCCCAGCTTCAAACAAGGTCTGATGTTAGTAGGAAGAAGTTTGGAGACATTACTCTGGCCCACCTGTATAATCTGGAGTCCCATGCAGAATCCAGTTAGAAGTCAGAAGAAGTTGATGGCTCTGGTCGTCAACTAAGCTTGAGAGCATTGTATACCTTTGTACCATTTCAAGCTATAGGACAAATAAATCATGGGCTGCCATCTATGTTCAAGGAACCTCTAGTCATCGACTGCTGCATCCGGGGGCGTGGGGCAGAATGTGACAGTGAACACTTCCCCTGACCTTCAGCTCTCTTTCAAGTTTGGGAGGGTAATTGAGCATTCTTTTCAATTAAGTCCAACATACAACCTGGAATTAGATAAAATGAGTCAAATTTCTTATATGTTCTCTCTTAAGACGAATTTCTTAGTCTCATAAAGCTACCACCGTTGAGAGGATTGCTCTGTACACCAGGTTGGGCAGAAGTAAATCATTTGTCTTTCTGTCATGTAGAACAGACTTGGCAGCAGTTTTATTTTTGCCTTTCCTGTCATTTCTGAGGCTGGCAGCTAGAGGTAGGGTGTGGAATAGAGCTGTAAATTACTCTTGGTATGACTAGACTGGTCCCATTTTAACTCTAATTGTGCCTTTCCCTTTTCACCTCTTCTTTTTATTTCCCTCCCAATTTTTTTTTTCCCCCTCTAATCCACATTCAAATGAGGAGGAAGAATTGAGGAGGGTGTAGGTGGGAGTAAGTTTGCTTATTGATGCCTCTGCGAATGGTGTAAACCATTCCTTTTCCCATCACCACTTCCCATTTTTTTCTCCATGCTTCTATTTTAAGTGCCTGTTTTTTGCTAGTTCTGTCTTGCTGGAAACTGGCCCAGCCTCACTCAGTTTTGTTTCCATGCTGCTATTAAAAGACAATGCCCAGTTAAGAGGCCTCTGAGGATGGGCGGGAGCTGTGGGAGCTGCCCTCTTGGGTCTTGTTATCCAGGCAAATATCCCTACATTGGAATGTGAGAAGAGTTTTAAATTCATTTTAACTTCTATATCTGTTTTTTTCTTTTTTAAATGGACGAGAACCTACGATTACTTGTTATACCCTGAAATTTGTTTCTCGTTGAGCTTGAAGACTAATGGGCCTTAATCTGAGGTCAAAGGAACTCTTTTTCATATCCTGGGCCTCTTTTACTAAGTTAGAAAAATATGCTTGACACCCAGTATCTGATCAGCCACGAATTCTTGACATTTGGGAGAGATGTGTCCTCAGTCTTTGAAGAACCTTACATTTGTTAATACAAAGTGTTTTTAGAATCTTGAATATTGCCTAAATAACATTTTCATCAAGGTGTTTTTTTTTGTTTGTTTTTGTATTTGCTTTTTTGAGCACATCCTCACACTATGTTATTTGCCTTTTAAAACTTTTCGTCACTTTGATATTTTTTTCTTACGGCATGAGCTGTTTTTGCCGTGACTGAAACACAAATTACTTTTTTAAATTATTAAAAGTTAGGCTTATTGAGGTATAATTTACATATAGTAAAATTCACGCTTTTCAGTGTACAATTCTGTGAGTTTTGACAAAAGCCTATAGTCTGGTAACCACCACCATAATCAAGATATGGAAAGTCTTATCTCCCCAGAAAGTTCCCTTGTACTCCTTTATAGTCAACCTCTTCTTCCTCCAACCACTGGCAAACACTTTTCTGTTTTCTTTCTCTAAAGTTTTGCCTCTTCCTAAATGTCATAAAAATGGAATGATGTTTATACTACATAGCCTGTTGTGATTGTCTTATTTCACTTTAATAATGTATTTGCAATTCATCTACGTTGTTGCATGTATCAGTATTTTGTTCTTTTTGTTTGCTAAGTAGTAGTCCACTGTACGGATGTACCACAATCTGTCTCTTCATTCACTAGAACAACATTTGAGTTGTTCACAGTTTTGGAAATTATGAATAAAATCACTATACACATTTGCCTACAGCTTTTGTGTAAACATATGTTTTAATTTCTCTTGTGTAAATACCTAGGAGAAGGATTGCTGGTTTGTATGCTAAGTGTATATTTAACTTTATAAAAAACTGCCGAACTGTTTTCCAAAGTGGCTGTACCATGTTACATCCTCTTCAGCAATGTTGGAGAGTTCCAGTTGCTTTGCATCTTGTCAGCTGTCATTTTGTTACTGTCAGTTTTCCCCCATTTGTCCATTCTAATAGGTGTGTATCATTGTGTTTTAATTTGCATTTCCCTAATGACTAATGATGTTGAACATCTTTTGTGTGCTTATTTGCCATTTGTAGGCCTTCTCTGCTGAAGTGTCTGTTAAAATTTCTTCATTATTTTTTGTATTGGTTTCTTGTTTACTTGTCACTGAATTTTGAGGGTGTTTAAAATATATTCTGGGTATAAGTTCTTTATCAGATATGCATTTTACAAATATTTTTTCTCAGTCTATGGTTTGACTTGATAGTGTCTTTGAAAGAGCAGGAGTTGTGAATTTTGATGAAGCCACCAACTGCTTTTAAAAATCAGTTTCTACATAAAGGATGTGATAGACTTATTGATCTCAAATTCGGGGCCACCACCAAATTTTGAATTCCACTTCTTAACTTAGCAAAAAATTTACCAACGCTAAGGCTGGCTTCCTTTTTTTAACTAAACAAAGTTCGTTTTGTTTAATTACTCCACATAAACAATTGCATATGTGACGATAGTCAAAAAAGAGCTGCATTGGGGTGACGATGCCAGGTTATCATCCAGGCTTACCAGCCAAGTGGCTCCCACACACCAACATTGCAGGGTGTGATGCAAATTTGTGAAAAAAATTAGAGATCACTGTATTTCCTCTAAGAGGTAAGCTCCTTGAGGTCAGGGATTTTCTGTTTTGTTACAAGCTCTAGAACAGTGTCTAGTGCTCAGAAAATAACGATAGAATGAAATTCAATGGCCTTTATGAAAGGTGATGCAAAATGTCCCAAGGCATCCAAGGCTCTGGCTGTCAGGGTCACCTGAGGACTGAGGCCAACACTGCCAATGTCATAACTTGCATGTCAAGGGACGGCCCAGAGTCCTGTCCTGGGGCTTTACCCTGCATCATACTGCTTTCAGGAGCATGGAAGAGAATCCTAGGGCCCTGGCCTTGATTAGCGTTTCTCAGGGAGGCCTCAGTTTCTGAGGGAGAAACTTGGATAAGGACACATTAGCCTTCTGAGAAGAGTATGCTGTAAGGAGAGCTGAATCTCTGTAGCTAGGTGACCTGAAACCATTTGTGGAGTTTTGCTGTTCCACCTTCTTCTGACTGCTGTGGTGCATAACCCATCCCCCTTCACCCTGCTCCGCCCCTAAATGGTGGAGGGATCAGGCCAAGGTTGAAGTCATTGGCACAGCTGAAGCCAGGCTGTCTGTGGTGGAGCCCCGCTTTTGTCCTGATACTATTTTGAGTTATGGTGTGTGGTTTCAGCATTTGGGCCAGCTTTAATCACAACACAATCCCATCTTTTAAGGGTCGAGTGAGTCCTCCAAGAAAGGAAACTGCTGAAGAGATTTTCCTCAAATATTGAGGCCTCTTCCTTCTGAGAATCTTATTTTAAAGGTAATTCAGGAGGAAAAAGCAGAAGCTCCAGATTTAAGGCAAAGGAAGAATCTAGGGGGGAGGGTATGTATGTGGTGGTGATGGGAACGGGGGTGGCAGTGGGCCACGGGCAGGGAGGTGGCAGTTCATGCAAAGTGGTCCCAGCTGCCCCTGGTTTACGGGCTAATCCCGGCTCCACTCCAGCCTGTCATTCAGGGTAAGCTGCTATCATTAGTGGTTAAACATTTCTGAAAGTATTCTCTCTCAACTCTGACCGCAGGCCCTTTTGGGGGAGGGAGGGAGGAGCCAGGAGAGTGATGGGACCCACCCTGTTGTCATGCCCAGCTGCTCTGCCGAGGGACAGGGAGCTGGACATAATCTTGGGCTTGTCAGAGCCCGTGCGTGTGACAAGACTGCTGTTGCATTTTCTGTGCTGCCCACGCAGCCTGCTGCTCCTTAAGGGATATAGGCCTGCGCTGTGGGCTGTGAGTACCAAATCAGAGAGGCTTTTTTGTCCTTTGAAAGGGATTCTTGGCTGAAATAAACCTTCTGTTAACCAATTTTATCCCTACCAAGCTCTCTGCCCTCAACATGTATACACACAATCTCCAGTGGCTAAAGCCCGTCTTTCCCTTTGGAACTTGTCTGTACTCGTTCTGCTTTTGATGAGAAGTTGTGGTAAAATGCTCAATACTAGCATTTCTTCCCATGAAGTAGGGACTTTGAAATATTTTTCTTGACTGAGGTGTGGTTAACAGCTTTTGATTTATGAAATTAGCTCAGGGAAAAATAAAATGGAAAAAGAGTTCAAATTAAATCTTTATTTCCATAGCTCAGTTGTGCCTTCTCTATCCGTTTTTAACTGCCACGCAGTCGTTAGGTATGAAGGAATCCAGAGTTTGCTAGGTTTCTTCTTCGTTTCTTCCTCTTCTTCTCCCTCTCTTTCTCCTTCTTCTTTTTCTTTTATTTTTGTAGTGTCGGCCCAAGAAAAGCCATTTATTTTTCTTTTTTAAAAAATGTGTTTTTTCCTTGCTCAAATGTATACAAGCTCAATGAAGAAAACTAGAAAAATCTAGAAAAGCACAAAAGGAAAAGCTAAAGGCATTCATATTCCCCACACCTAAAGATAATTACTGTTAAAACTTTGGCTTATGCCCACTTTGTTGGAAAAAATCCATTTCTTGTGCTAGAGAAGATAGTGGAGGTACTTTTTATTCCCCTAGGAACCACCTAGTTTGTTGTGCTGCAGGCTTGTCTCAAAACACTGGACTAGAGTCTGACTAGTGGAGGTGTTCCGGTGGGTACAGCGCAGCCCAGCTGGGGAACTTCTGATGGAGCTCTTCATCTCGCCATTGGCTAGGTGACTAGTGAAATAATCTCCTGGGAGGGATTTAGCTTAAGTCCAGTCTTCCCACTCCAGTCTCCAAACAAAGAACCTGGGCTTTTCACACCTGAATTTGAGTCTTTGCTCCATTGCTTAGTTTCTACCGCACTTCTCTGTGTCTGTTTCCTTATCTGTAAAATGGGCATTATAATAGTAAGCTACTTCTAGGGTTGCCACGTTACATGAGACAATGTATGTAAAGGGAACAGCACAACCACAGGTACCAGGAACATAATGTTGCAGCTCTATGCACAGTATACTCCCATTGTCATAGTTATTACTTTTATTGTTGGTCATGTGGTATATAGATTGTTCTCTGGACCTCTGTTTCTCTGCCTGGAGAGGGGTGGTCTTTTCTTCACTGGATAATATTTAAATCATCTTACTGTTGAAAAGTGGTATATAATGACTAAGCATTAGAATAATCTCCTTTGACAAAAAA
>NW_006434825.1:13221332-13222260 GCF_000325575.1 Pteropus alecto
ACATACTGCCTGTTGCCTTGTGTTCTCTGAAGATGCCAGGTAGGTTCTCTGCTGCTAGAGTCTGCCGATTTTCTTCTGATGTAGATCCCTTTCTGCATTGTTCCTCATTTACTTGGATGGACCATGGAGTCATCTTTTCTAGATAAAACATGTCAACATATGCATTGGCTAAAGTTGCCTAATGCTCTTTGACTTCTTGTTCCCAAGGGAAACATCTTTCTAGCTATAGAGAAAATGAATTTGGATAAGTTTTGGGCTCTGCCTACCCGGAGAAATATGTCATCTGTAGCCTGTCCAGTGATTCTTGTTTATTTCTTACATTTGAGCCCAATAAAAATAATGTGATGGTCACAAGATATTTTGCCCGTCATTTTGGATGTGGGGGTAATTCACTCTGGATTTGTTTATTTCAAGTGGAAAAGTTTACCCAAAATTGCCTTCTGGGCTCTTACCAAGAAGGAAGCTTACCTGGGTCTCTCTGTTTGGAGCCAGCATCTGTTGAGTCAAGACTAACTACATGGGCTATTAAAGGTCTTACTTATAATAAATAGAGAGGGAATACAGTGACTTAGGTAGGGTACACCTCTTTTTTTTTTTTTTTTTTTTTTTTTTTAACAGTGACTTATATCTGTCTGCCTTATACTTTGAACCCCCAGGACGCACAGACATTCAGGTGGTTCAGCCAGAACAACCACAGCAACCGGCGAACAAAGCCCTGGTGCTAGCAACCGGCATCACCAGCCCATCAAGAACCCAAGCCACAGGGGCTTGGCCAATGGCACAGGTGAGTGACAGTCCAAATTGCCAGCCTGGACTGAAGCAGTGGCCTCTAACCTGTTCTCATGTGGAGTCGGGACTCTGCCTATGTCAGAATGTAGGGTGGGTGAGAGAGGACTCCAATGCTAGGATGAATTCGAATCCATCACTC
>NW_006434825.1:13222285-13238668 GCF_000325575.1 Pteropus alecto
TTGGCGTATTGTATAGCTACGGCTATTCTCCATATGATTCTTCGAAAATATTCCTTTGCACAGAAATAAAAAGTATTGCCTTTTCTGTTCATTTCTTATCAATATTGGATTTCATTGGGGGTGGGTGGCGAATCATACTTATACATTTTTTTCTTTCCTTAATTTAAGGACATGATCAGACTTAGGGAGAAAGAAAACTGAGTATTGTTGCTGGGAGCTGGGTTAGAGAAGATGGCAGCACTGTTCATGGTTGGGATTGACTGGGGGCAAAGCCACACTGGGGGGCATTCTGTGGCTGTTCCAGCTAGAGTGTTTGTGCCATCTGAGTGAACAGCCCTTCCACATTCACATAGAATATCTCTACACTTGACTCTGCTCCCCATAAGTCGGAAGGGAAGTACCTATTTCAAAACAATTCATTTGTTGTCATGCTTTTCTTCTGTCTCATCAGGTCAGTATTGAATTAAAAAGAAAACTGTTCATTTTTCTAAGCATCTTGTAAAATGTCAAATCTTTAGTGACTGCTGGTTTTTGGCAATTTGTCTTAATTTGGAGCAGCTGGGAAGGGACATGAACATTGCTTTGATAAACTGTAGGTGGGGGAAGTGCAGGTATTTAAATTGGTAAATGACATCTTAATTGATTTTGTAGAGGCTTGTGATAGCAGAGGTGTGGCATGAAGGGCAGGAGATCAGAGCAGCATCACTTCTTCACATAAGCATTGTTATGACATTGTTAAAGACCTCTATGTGACAAACTCAAGTAGGAGAAATTGATTTGAGTTACTTTCTAATGACTTTCATTTCCTTTGAGAGCACCACATGAGGGCCGTAGAGCTGCTCTGATAGCTTACGGTGCTTGATTAAACTGTTACCTGTGATGGACTGCTGGGTGGAGGGCCTGTGTCTTGCAGGGGGCTCACTGTGCATCTTGGGACCTGCTTGAAGAACTGAGTTAACTAGCTTGCTCTGAGCTTTGAGGACTAGGATGAGCTGGAGGTGCTGTCTCAGCCTGCCTGGTACTCCCGTGCCAACCACAGTATCCCAGTTCTGGAACCATCTAGTCAGAGTGTGAATGTTCCTGTCTGTGCGAAGGGGACAGCAAGATGGTGGCTGTGGACTGTGTTATGGAAAACCATATGCAGCTCTGTGAGCTTCAGAAAACACACTTCCATTAGAAAAAATAAGTCCCTCGTGGAGAAGGACCAGCGTTTGCAAATGGAGAAGAGAAACTGGCTCTTTAGAACCAGTTATTTCCTGGAGACTTGGGCCACTTTGTTCCCCAGGGGCCTATGTTATTGTGATACTGTTTAATGTGATACAGCCACCTCCGCTTTCTTACGAAAACTATTGGTAAATTGACATTATATGCTGATGGTCTTCGAGTCACTCTTATTGACATTTAAACAGACCTGTATTTCCCTTACATTTATTTTCAGATACTTCTGTATATTGTCCTTATCTCCAGGAACATTATGTTTCAGCAGATGAGGCAGGTGTCAGCCATGTCTTCAGAAAGCCAAATATCCGTAACCCCAAAGTGCCTTGGAAATGTTTTATGGCGGTGTTTCTGAATGCCCAGTCTATTCCCAGAACCCATCTATGAAGGACAGTCATTGCATTTTAGGGACTTCTGCCTTTTAAAATACTAGGCCTTGGCCTCTGTCTCATCTCTCTCCTTTCCCCTTTTTGCCGTGATGACAGCTCACCTTTGCCTCGCAGCCAGCCTGGACTTTGTGGACTCTTTAATGTCTGTCCAAGGGGTACAGAAAAATCTCACCTTTCCTCGGGGGAGGAGACAGAAGTCCCCCTCTTTGGCAGTGCAAGAGCAGAAGGGGATCTGAGGATATGAATGAGGACATCTCCATCCTTCAGTACACTGCTCTTAGAACTGTGAGGACCAGTTCCAAAATGGTGGTGGTAGTGAGCCTTGCCTTCAGGAAATGTGTCCACAGACATACTGGATTTATTTAGCAAGCCTTTTGGCTGTGCTTTGCAGTTATGCATGAAAAAGACATTTGGGACAGAAACGAAGCCGAGTTCCAGGTGGTTTTTTGTGTTGTCACAACTGTAAGGTATTCATTTTTATGAAATGAAAGTGAATGGCAGCCTGTCTGTATAAATATAATATTTCTAAGTTTTAGAAGTGGTGGAATCGAGAAATAGACTAATGATATAGCACTTCATTGAGACTTGTGTGGAATGATTTACTTTCTCATTTTTTATTGAAAACTTTATCTGAAACAATTACATCTCTCAGTCCTCTCTTAAATGTGATTTCCACGCACATAGGTTGGAGTCACACTGACCGCGGTAGGATGCTGATCCCTTGTGTATGGTATGTGTGTAAGGCCCAGGGACTTGCTGGGCTTTAGTTTTCTCATTAATAAAATTAGGACAAGACATATAGATCTCCTAAGGTTGTTATAAGAATAAATTACATAAAACATGTAGAGTGCCTGGCATGGTGCCTGGGGCATGGTAAGCTCTCAATCACTGGTAGCTTTTATCTTTATGAATAATTTCATACAGTTATAATTATGCAGCATGGGGTAGATTTTCGTTTATTCACTTTGTTATTTTTTTACATAGGCTTTTATGTATCTGGGGTCTTCTTGATTAACTTTTTTCAGTGGCCTCCTACTATTTCACAGTTAATACTCCATAATTCATTCAACCATTCCTCAATTCTTATTTATTTCCCTATTGTAAAACAAAATCCTGATGTAAACATTTTGCCCACAGCTTTGTTTCTTCTTGAATGAAGTTCTTGAGTCAAAGGATATAAATTTTTGAAGTGAGATCCAATGTATATTATCAGATTGCCTTCCAGAAGATTTGAAGCAATCATACATCCCAAGGCAATGTAAAATTTTCCTCAAGTAATATATAAGGTTTATTCCTGAAACCTTGTAAATACTGGCTTACCATTTTGCTAACAGATATTAAGTGCCACCTTGTTGTTTAACCTCCTTGCATTTCTTCATTTATTAGTTGATTGTTTCTATTGTGTGATTTTTTTTTTCCCCATAGTGTTTGATGATTCGACCTTTGGAGATATAGAAGTTTATTTTAGAGATTTGTATACTCTAGGTACACCCTTTAAAAAATGTGATAAAATATACGTAACACAAAATTTACCATTTAAACCATTTTTAAGTGTGTAATTCAGTGGCATTAAGTACATTCACAATGTTGTGCAACATCACTATTCATTTCCAGAACATTTTCACCATCCCAAACTGAAACTCTGTACTCTTTAAACAATAACATTCTCTTCTTCTCCCACACCCCAGCCCCTGGTAACCTCTATTCCACTTTATGTCTCTATGAATTTGCTTATTCTAGGTGCCTCATATTATAAGTGGAATACTTTGTCCTTTTGTGTTTGACTTATTTCATTTAGCATAGTGTTTTTAATATTTATTCATATTATAGCATGTATCAGAATTTCGTTTCTTTTTAAGGCTAATATTCCATTGTATGCGTATACCACATTTTATTTATCCATTCACTTGTTGATAGACATTTGGATTGTGTCTACTTCCTGGCTATTGTGAACAATGCTGCTGTGACATGGATGTACAAGTATCTGGTTGAGTCCATGCTTTCTGTTCTTTTGGCTGTATACCTAAGAGTAGAATTAATGAGTCATATGGTAATTCTATGTTAACTTTTTAAGGAGCCCTCAAACTGTTTTCCAGAGCAGCTTCACCATTTTACATTCCCACCAGCAGTGAATGAGTGTTCCAGTTGTTCCACATCCTTGCCAACACTTGTTTCCCCCACCCTCCCCATTTTTTGCATAATAGCCATCCTAATGGGTATGAAGTATTAGGTACAAGTTTTATATGTTATATTTATGATTTTAAGTTTCCCCTATGTCATTGTTTTGCCTTTTATCTGATTTTTGTGGCTCTTGTAGAAAAGGAGTTAAAATTTTTTTAAAGTAATTGTGCCTGAGCATTTTTTAATGTTTGTAACTTTACCTTTTGCTTCAATAATGAAAAGATTCTCTCTTGTCTATAAACTGAATAAATACTGTATTCTGTTTTATCTTTTATATGTTAAAAAATAACTCTTAGAATTTATAGAGGTATATCTATTTCTATATATATATAAATATGAGTGTCATGTTAAATTAATTTTTCTCTATTTAGGGGTCCTATTTTCCTATGAACATTAATTAGTTTTCTTTTCTCATTGTGGTTTTGCTTAGTGTTTATCACTTAACACATTCTTATATTCAGTGAGAATTCATTTCTGTACTCTTTTTTCATTCCATTTATTTTATTTCCAGTTTTGAACTAGGATCATGTGATTTTGATTATTGACGTGTTGTATGTTTTTCTAATGTCTGGAAGGGCTAGTTCAGCCTTGTTATTTTTTCACCAGGATATTCTTTAACAGTTATACATTTTCAAAACAAATTTCAGACTTTGAATTCTTAGAAGCATGGTGGAATACAAATGGAAATTGCATAAATCTGTATACTGGCCAGAGAAAGACTGAACTTTCCCATCAGGTAACATGGGATGGTGTTTTCCATTCTTGTTTTCCTTCTTTTTTCCATCTAATTCTTTTGGTTTGTTCTAGTGTTGGTTGCTCTTGAAGAGCTGAGCGATCAGTTGCATTGGAATCACATTGCTTGTGTTTCATATTGACTGCTTTACTGTGGATTTTATGTTATGAGCTGCTCTTAGTTTAAAAAGCTTTCATTATTGGCAGTCTCCTCCTTATCCGAGTGTGGGGGCTGAAAAGACTGTGCTACATCACACACACCTAAAGATCTTGGAACACACAGTGAGTTGGCGGCATGTCTAGAATTAAGAAAAAGAATTTCCAATTCTTGATCTTTTTTTTGGCTAACTGTGACTAGTGTATTAGACTTACTACTGAATGAATATCTGATTCATGAAGTTAGAATGTTTAACCAACAACACAGAGGGAACCTTGTGAAATACAGTTGCAGTAACCAGAGGCCACTCAACTGCCATTTTACCTACTTACCCCATTTATCTTCTCATCTTGGTACCCAACTTTTCTTTCTATACGAGAAAGCCATCTAAGGCATTTTCATTTCTCCTCTCCCCTACCCCATTCCATTGTTTCTACTTCATGGTGTTCTGGGTTTGAGTATTGGTTCTGCTATTTGCTGACTGCATGGCACCTCTCTGAATGTACCTCTGTGAGCCTCAGTTTTGTCTTCAGTAAAATGGGAATAATAATATCTTCTTCATGGGACTATTGGGAAGATAAATGAGCTAATGAAAGTTAACTTGCTAACGACAACCCAGGATCCTGGATTGGATCTTGGAATAGTAAAAAGACATTAGTGGAAAAACTGGCAAAATCCAAATAACGTTCTGGAGTTTAGTTAATAGTAATGTACTGATGTTAATCTTTTGGCTTTGACAAATGTGCTGTGGTTAATTAAGTATGGTAGTAATGTTATGGGAAAATGGGTGAAGGGCATACTGTTTTGTACTACCTTTGCAAATTTTATATTAATCTAAAAATATTCCAAAATAAAAATTTTTAAAAAGAAACTGCTCTGTAAGTGGTAGGGTTACCCAAATGTGAGGTGGTTTTAGATCAGGTGTCTTTTGTTAGATTATTAGGTTTATTGAACAAGTATTTATCGAAAGCCATTTTGCTAAGCACTGTAAAGAAGACACTATAAAGAAGAATAAAAGAGGGCTTCTGCCCTATACTCTTTCTTTCAGGAAAATAAGCTGCAAAGGCACCATCAACCGATGTCACAGGGGCTGTGGGCTCCACGAAGGGGATGAGTCTGGACTGAAGTGGTGGAGTGGGCCTTGAGGGAGGAGGGCGGAGCTGAGCAGAGAGATGGAGGCAAGAACCTTGGAGGTACAGAGTGGAAGGTGAAAAATGAAAGAAATGAATTTGACCCCATTCTCAAGAAGGGTACCATCATTTGGGAAACATAAGTTGTGTACACCAAATAATTAGGGTTACTAAGGGAATATTGGCTATCTTGAATAGAGCTAAAATGCAAAATACAGCAGCTCTCTAAGGCCTGATGAAACAGTAAGTCTATGTCTTTGATAATCCAGTTTTTCTCTCTACCTGAAGTCACATTATGGTTTGTGTATGGTGCTCTGTCACTGGTTTACCAGGTGACAGTGATCCAGTAACTTAATTGTCTGAACTTTAGTTTCTTCTGACTATAAACTGTGATGTGGTGGATTTACCTATGAGGTTCTTTCAAGCGCTTACGTTCTAAGAATCTGTATATACACACACACACACACACTCTTTGAGAGCAGAAGAGTATAAACATGGACACAGAAAGTTTGTCAGTGCTAGACTATCTGGCTTTCATATTCTATTTCCAACTCTGAACTTGAGGTGTAGCATAAAACTCCTTAAACAGTTGAGCTACTCTGGTGAATCAAAGGCTCTCAGATATGTCTGTGAACAAGTCCAAGTCATGGTGGGCAGCCTTCTTACTAGATTTGCAGCTGCATGAACAGTCACATCCAAATAGTGTCTTTTCCATTGGCATCTCACAGGACTCTGTTTTGTTCTTTTCCTGGTCAACCGTTTCATAGTTATTATTTTTAATAGGTAGTACATATATGGTATCAACACTTTAACAGTATAAAAGCTTAAACCGTGTAAAAAAAGTTTCCTTCCTGTTTCAGTCCTCCAGCATCCAGTCCCCAGAGGCAGTTACCATTGTGTTTCTTATAATTCTTCCCAAGATATTTTTTGTCTATACAAGCATATGCCTATATATTCTTTAAACACACACACACACACACACACACACACGGTAGCATAATATATATGCTGTTTTATACTTTCCCACTTAATAATTATCTTAGAAATTTTTCTAGAACTTGAAGAACTTTGCTCCTTTGCTCTCCCTGCTAACCGCAGCCAAAGATGAGGACAATTTTAGTACCAATAAGAATAATAATCACAGCAGATTGAAATATTTCAAATATATTTAAATTCGAGACCACATAATGATCTTTTAAAATTTATTTTTCAATTTCAGTTGACATACAATATATTAGTTTCAGGTATACAACACAGTGATGAGATGTTTATATACCTTACAAAGTGATCATCTCAGTAAATCTAGTACTCATGTAATACCATGCATAGTTATTGCAATATTATTGACTCTATTCCCTATCATAATGATTTTTAAACAAAACAGAATTTCTTTGTTCATTTTTGGAGGATGTGAGGAAATCAACTCATTATTCTGAAAACTGTTAAATGAAAGGAAAGACTCAAGCATTTCTCTTGCCTTTTTTTTTTTTTTTTATGGATAGCCAATATAGCCAAATAGTTGGTGAGGAAAAGTTTTTCTTTATAGGCATGATAGAATTAGAATTTTACTGTTTTGCAAACCCTAACCAATTAATAGATTTAAGCAATAATCATCAGTGGCTGTTAACATCGCAAAAAAGAGGCAACCAGATGTCATGTGCCTCCTGATGGTAGTATACAACTCCATCTGTGCCACAAACATTGAATATATACAAAAGTATAAAGAGTATTATAATGAACTCATCACCCAGCTTCAGCTATTGTTCACTCATGGCAATTTAAATTTCATCTACCCCCTACTTCTCTTTATTGCACCCACATTCACTTCCCTCTGACCTTTCATTTATTGCACTTAAAATTTTGATGTGGCCCAACTGTGCTCCATAGAGCTTCTAGCAATTTCTATTCCTACCAGCAGTATGTGGAAATGCATTTTCTTTATACTATTATCAATGTGTGATTAAATATTTTTACTCTTGCAATATGAGAAAAAATAGTATTTTATTATAGTCTTAAATTGCATTTCTTGTCTCAGAATTGAGATTAAGCATCTTTTCATTTATTTAGGGATAATTTGTATTTTCTTAACTGAAGTGTTTCTGTGTTTTTGTTCTTTTTCTTACTGATTTGTAGAGCTTCTTTTTCTATCAAAGAAATTAGCCATTGGTCTGTAATATGAGCTGATAATTTTTCCAAGTTTGTTGTTTTTCTTTTGATTTTAATTTTGCTTCTGGTATTTTTTTTTTTTTTTTGCCATTTAGATTTTTTAAAATTTTAATGCAGTTGAATTCATCAATCTTCTATGACTTCTAGATTTCATGTAATACTTCAAAAAGTCCTTTCCACTTTGAGATTATAAAAATATTTGCTTCTGTTTCATTTTTTTTGTCAGAATCCCTGCTCCATCTGCAATTTATTTTGATGTAAGGAGTGAGATAGGAATATAACTCAGTTTTTTTTTCAGTACACTACCCAGTTGTCACACCACTGTTATTAAATAACCTTCTCTTTTCTGCAGTAATTTCAAATGCCACCTTTGTCATTTACTAAATTCCAGAGTATTTAATTGTTTCTGAACTTATTTATTTAATCGACATCTGCCTGTTAATGTATCAGTGCCACATTGTTTTAAGTGTTGTAGCTTTATAATATGTTAATACTTAAGAGAACTACCTCCTCTCTTACACATACACATAACACTTTATCTTTAGAATTTCATGGCAATTCTTCTGTATTTAGTTTCCTTTGTAAATTTTAGAATGAATTTATTTAGTTCTCAAAAAAGTCACAATGGTTTTTTTTATTGGAATTGAGTAAAATTTATAGATTTGCATAAAGAGAATTGCCATCTGTGGTGTTTTACTAATTTGACTAAGATAGAATAGAAGTAGAAATATACAGTCTTGTATTTCTCTTGGGGAAACAGCAGTTGCACAAGAGGTAGTCATTTGTTTAACAGCTAATTCAGTCTACGTGCCAGACAGTATATCATATACTGAAGAGGAAGCAAATAAATTAATCGTAGGTCATCTCTAGACTCTTATCCATTTATTAGGGTCAAGCTTGACATCACATCAAGTGAAGAAATTTTAGTTTCAGCGGATCACCAGTCTCATGTTAGCCAATAGGCTCAGAGTTATTATAATCTCGAGTTGCATTAGAGGATATGTAGAGAAAGAGAAGTAGAGAGTAGTGAGCGAGTTATTCAGGCTCTGGAGGCAGACAGCAAGCAGGGGTGTGAATTAGGTGCCCGATGACCTTGGCAGGTTATTTAATCTCTTCAGGCCTTAGTTTCCTCAGCTTTAAATGGGGGAGATATTAATTGTACCTAACTCATGGGGTTGTGTGTGAGGCTTAAATGAGAGAATTCAAAATGCCTTTGCACTTTGCTGGCACATACTGGTGTCCTGTAAATGTTAATATCATTTATATTGGAAATCTGACTCTGCTGGTGTGATGGTATCTGATTTATTATGTTCAGTTCCTGATAGCATTATTTAGGAGAGGCAGTAGAAAAAAAGATCTATAAGTGGGCAGAAACATTGAAGAAATAGTAGGCCTTTTTACTGGAAAAGGGGAGGTGAATGAGAAACAGAATGACCAGATACTGATATTGTATTGCTAAGGGATAAAGACTAAGACCAGCTAGTGGAATCACCTTAACATAAGAAAAAACTTTCTGGCAGGTACATCTGTTCAACAATGGAATGAGTCTGTAGTGAGCTCCCTGTCGGAAGAAATGTTCAAGAAGAATCTGGGTAGCCATTTGTTAGGGAAACTGCAAAAAGAATTTCTGATTTAGGAAGATGAGGCGAAATGGACAACTAAGGCATTTTCCTGTGAAATTCTAGTATAAATGTACACAGATGGAATCACATATGTAGAAAATTCTCTACATTTGCCTTATCCATTTTCAAAGAATTTTCTATATATGAATCAAAACCTTTGAAACTTTGATCCTTTTTGAGTAAGAGGATATTGTAGCGCCTCAGGGTCCTTGTGAACATGTATTAGCATCAAAGAAATGAAGATATGGAGAAATAAGGAAACTTGAGAACCAGCTTATTTCATTTCTGTTTCTCTGTCTATTGTTACCTCGGAGATAAGTCCCTTATCTTTGGTGCCCCATCCTTTTCATCTAGAGTATTTATTAATCCTTACTCCCTGCTTTGGGCATGAGTCCTTAAAAGAACAAGCACATTATTGGAAGTTTTCTCTTAGTATGTGTGGAGCTTATTTGAAGGAAGGTGCTATTTGTACCTAGCAGACAAATGACAAGTTTAAAGAAAAGTATATGACTCTATAAACTTGTATATTAGGAAAATTTAATAAATTTCTATAGGAGAGATACTATTTATTTAATAATCTATTTATTCCAGATCCATCTCCCAGTTTTCTTACAGCAGGCCATTTACTGACTTGCTGTAATTTCCAAAAGTTATATTCTGTAAAACTTTTTGCTGTCATTGGATACATGCACAGTCACATTGTAGGTATTGTGTTATCACATTAAAAGAAAAACCTAGTGAATGTGAACATAAGGCTTAGTCGATCTCTAAAATATGAATTCTGTGTTTTCAGTGAATGACGAACCTGTTACAGTCCCTGATCCCGAAGAAACCTCTGTTGTTGGTGTGACATCCCCACCTGTGGCAGCATCGACTGTTACCCTGAACCCCAACACAACATCTCTCCCTGCTCCAGCCACGCCAGCTGAAGGAGAGCAGCCCAGCACTTCAGGCACACAGCAGCTCCCGGTGGCTGCCCAGGCCCCTGATGCTCTGCCTGCTGGGTAAGTAGCCTTCTGTCCCACAACAGTGCTTTTCACCCCTCCAAAGACTGAGGCGCCTTCACCAGGGCAGAAACAACATGGTTATTTACTACCTAGTGGCTTGGAGTCTCTGGGAGGCTGCTATGCTTAGGAATAAGGGAGAGAGGAAGAACCGCTTGTTCTACATAAATCTTAAAAAGAATCTAAATTATCTAGGGCAGAATCAATGCTACCTTATACCATGACTTGAAATGAACAGCTTGACTCAAAGAGTACAGCCTTTATGGAACAAGGAGCTCATTTTACCTTCTGAAATCATTGGAGGGTGTTTGCCTAGATCTTACCTAGAAAACAGCTTTTCTCTCTTGAATTCTATCTTAATGGCCTATGGAAGACTTTAGGCTCTGAATGTTATTCCTTTAATAGGGCTCATATAAACATGGGCTACTAGTTTTCTTGCCTTCTTTTAGTTCAGAATTAAATCTGGTGGTAAAGACCTTGGATGATAAGAAGATGGCCCCAGTAAGCCAAAAAGAATTTCAAGTTCGGCCACATAGGGAGTGGAGATTAAGAGCATGGGTTTAAATCCCCACGTGAGCCTATTTGACCTTACCTGAGTGGCTTACTGTCCCACTAAGCCACAGGGACAGTAAGCTCCCACCCCACCACAGGCCGAAACACTTTTCCAAGGTAGAGTTTGGAGGTAATAATCATGCATATCTCCCCAGGAAGTTAAGGGACTCAGATTAGATAGTGTATGTGAGGCACTCACCCGATGGTGCGCATTACAACTGGTGAATGATATTTTTGAAGTGTTTGTGAGGGAACCATAAAGGAAGAGAATGGTTCTGAAGTGGGAAATGAAGCCTTATCTTAGAACTGCTGTTCATAGTCAGGAGCCAGTCCCATTGTGGTCCTGCTGTCCTTCTTGGTTATCAGTTTGGAACTGAAGAAACCAGTGTCCATTATCGCCACAGTCACCGTCAAATAAAGTGTGATGAAGATATGATAAGTATTGCAAATAGTTCTTAATACCTTACATCTATAGAGAATTGAGAGTATTGAGAAGTGGCTCTGAAAAGTGTTTTGCAAAGTTTTTGATTTTGTAAAATGGTTAATTTAACCAATTGATTAACCAGTTACTGTGTCTAACTGGTACCTACAGAGATTTCTTGTCTCTTTAGTATGTGGTAAGGAATACTCGAAAGACCTTTGGTTTATAATTTCAAATCTGTATATAATTTGGGGGGAGCAGAGCAGGATCATTCTGGCAGAAAGGAAAAAAAATGGCTGCCTCTGTCCCCTGTGAGCTGTTTGTTTTCTTTCCGCTGAGCAAATGCCTGGAAGGCCAGCTTCACTCTTGTGTCAGTCACAGGCAATTAGGGCTAATGGCTCAACGTGTCTTTATGTAGGGCGTGTGTGTGGGTTACTGTTCCCCGGGATTGGGCTCTTCCTGTTTCCAGGCAGCTGGAAAACTCAGGGCTCTGAAAACGTTCTTTATTCTAAGTCTGGCGGATGGAGTGGCCCAGGGAAGTTGATTCTCCGCCCCCACCCCGCCACAGGCCGAAACACTTTTCCAAGGTAGAGTTTGGACAATGTCTTTTCCTTAGAGCATTTACGACATGAGGAGGCCTGTACGTGGCTCTGGGGAGGCTGCTGCCCACTTTCCCAATGCCAGAGAAGTGCACTGGGACTCAGTTTTCCATCTTAAGACGCCCATACCTAAGACATCAGGGAGGCCTGGAGATCATTGGCTGCTTAGCTGGAGATTGCCACCAGCACGGCTGAGTGTATGGCGGTGAATGTGGAGGCTTTCAGTTTACTGCTCTGTGGTGGTATCTCAGAAAGGGCACATGTTGTATGGTGACTTAGGCAATTCATAGACCTAGCGTCCCCGCCCCAGATTATTTACAAGTTTAGGAGATCCAGACATGGGTTATTCCTTTATTCCTGATATCATGGTTTTAGGAGTCGGGGGACCAATTTTAACCTTTTAAAATAAAATTCTGAGGACGTGGTTCCATAGTGTAGTGGTTAGCACGTCTGCTTTACACGCAGAAAGTCCTGGATTTGCACCCTAGTGGAGCCATGGTCCATGGTCTATGGCCATACTACCCTGAACAAGCCCAATGTCTGATTTCGGAAGCTAAGCAGGGTCAGGCCTGGTTAGTACTTGGATGGGAGACCACTTAGGAAGACCAGGCGCTGTAGGCATAGAAAATAATAAAAAAATTTTTAAAAATAAATAAATTAAAATAAAATTCCGAGCCTGACATTTCACCACTTAGAATACTGCAGTGGCTTCCTAGTATCTTTAGGGATAAATTCTCAAATTCTTGATAAGGCCTGAAAGCCCTGCATGATAGGACCCCACATACCCCTCAAGCCTTTCATCAAAGGCACTCCCTGCTTTTGCTGTCCAAGCCCTAGCCATAATAATTTATTTCAGTTGGACAAATGTACCACTCATTTTCTGGACTTGGGACCTTCCACCGTTCTGGTTGCTGTTTCTGAAACCTTTCTCAGCACTTTGTCCATTAATTCCTAACCATCTTCAAGTCTCGGCTTAGTTTAGGACTTCCTCTGGAAATCCTTCCTTGATCCGTGGTAGACAAAGTCAGATCGCTCTGTGTACTGTAACTCTGCTCACATGTGTAATTGCTTGTTTCATGTCTCTCTGCCCTTCTGGGCTATAAACACCAAGATGGCAGAGAGCCTGGCACAAAGTAGGCTCCTAAGACATATTTGTAAAGAATAAATTTAAATGCCATCCTTTTTTTCTCCACCTGGATGAATGTTTTCTGCTTCCTTGATACCTCAAATAAAGAGCAACTATGACAGGTATATTGCATTTTCTTACCAAGAGCAAGAGCTTAAGGCAACATTCACTGGGTTGACTGGCTTTGGGTTTGAATATGCATCTCTGACGGGATCAGGATGTTCTTCCCTGCTCACTAGGGGTCCTCATACACTGCGAGATACCATGGAGCATGTCTCCTCTTTGCTAAGGCATTTCTGAGCCATGCTAGATATTTTTTTCAGGGCATCCAGCTGACTTTTTCTCTTCCACCTTCATCTTCTCAACTTCTTAAGTCTCTTAGTGAGCAATCGATTCACTTGGCAATCCCTCGGACTTACTTTTCCAGTTGCTGCACTGCCTTTCTGAAACTTGCAGCAGTTGAGACTGCTCATAAAGAGGTTACACATGTCCGTATGTTTTAAGGACTAAAGCCTACCGAAAGCTGGGCTGCTAAGTCCTAATAGAACACCCCTCATTACTTTTGTCCTTGTCTCCAAACCCTCCTGCTTTCTGTACCTTTAAACTTAATTAGCATGGGAGAAGCCAACTGGAAGGGTGTGGTGTTTTCAGCTTGTGAATGTCCATTAAAGGAGGGAGTGCCAGGAAGGCTCAGGAGACATGGCGAGATAGTGGTCCAGGCAGCCGGCAATGGGGAATGAGGCCACTTTGATCAGCTGGCCCTGCATCTGGTTTTTATCAGCACCAAGCCCACTTGGGGGACCGAATGCTCATTAACAGACCCTGTGTACATGGCTTAGATAAACTCCAAGCGCGTCCCAGGCTCTGTAGCTCACTCAGTCCCTAGCACACAGAGGCACATTATTTCACTCTGGCAGCCCGCGCTCTGCTGTGGTTTCTTACATAAGGGCGGCCGTTGTGTTTGGACTGCCGACTTACCTCAGCGTTGCCATTTCACACCATCCTTTTTCTCCTGCAGTCATTGGCCGCCCTGTCCATTTCCTGCCTCAGAGTAGAATTAATTCAGGAGGGATGTTTTCTAGATCTTTGGGATTTGCCATTTTCCCTACCCCCATGCGCAGTTATAGAGATCCAGAGACCCTTTTCTCTAGGTGGTCCTTAAGACACTATCCTTTATGACAACCTTGTCAGAGTTCTTTGATATTTTGTTTGTAGAGATCCTTTAAGAGATGTTGGAATTTGGAACTTCCATGCTAAGTTATAAACTAGCTTCTGCCATTGATTTTCATTCCAAATTCAATTTTGGTCCTAGCCAAAGATACTTACCCAAGGAGTTTTAAAACGGTGCTTTTCAAACTATCTGTAAAGAACCAGTCTTTTTTCTTCTGCTGTTTTTTATTTCGTTTTGTTTTATTTTTTTATCATTTTTTTATGAATCCTTATTTTTGTTCTGTGTTCAATGAGATGAATCTACTGTTCCTATATTTGGATGGTGTGTTAATGTCACATTGGTACAGAGGCTTCTAAGTGCTTAGAAACTTCTGTACTTTCTGGTCACTGAACAGTAACAGTTTGGGCTGTGGGCCATACTTTGAGTAGCACCGTTTTAAAGGATCATACTAGGAGACTCTGTGCCTTTGTGCAGAATATGGTTTAGTTTTTGACTCTGTAAGGATTATTATGTGCTTAGGTAATGACAAATAGTGCATGCTTTTCTCTTCCTCTGCATCATTTCAGGATGAAAGCCTTATTTTCTATTGTTGTTGGGACTGGGCCATGAGATATTCTCACTCTACTATATGTATATATTAATGTATAATTTATGAATTTTCATTTTTATTACACTTTCTTGAGAACTTCTCAAGGGCAGGGATTATTGTGTCCATCTTTGTATCCCCAACACCTAGAATAGTACTTGGCTTCTTGGAAGATGGAGTGAGAAGTGTTTGTTGAATGACTAGATAGATACATAATTTCATTCTCAGTAACCCTTAAAATTTTTTTGGAAAAAAAAAATGGAAGAAGTAAGAAGTACAACAATAAACAAACACCTAGATTAACCACTGATGCTTTTCATGCGCCTCGTGTCTACTTTTTCCTGACCATTAATAATATCTAACATGTGTTAAATGTTTCCAGTGTTTTATGGAGTGCCCTGTTTTTTGTTGTTGTCATTGTTAATTCTTGTCTGATTTTATTTATAAAACAATACTTTCTACTCCTGTTAAAAAAATAAAAATTATATGTTCGCTTGTATACCAATGCGTTTTAGCAATAGGTGGCCTTCTTTTACTTTATTTTTTTTTTCCTTCCCCCTCTCCCCCACCCTCTGGTAACCACTAGTCCATTGTCCATGTCCATGAGTCTCTGTTTGTCCTGTTCATTTGTTGCTTTTAGGTTTATATCCCACATATGAGTGATATCATGTGGTTTTCAACTTTTTCTGTCTGGCTTATTTGGCTTAGCATGATTATCTTGAGGTCCATCCATGTTGTTGCAAATGGCAGTATTTCATCTCTTCTTATGGCTGATGGAGTGCTCCATTTTGTGAGTGGGTTATTTCACGGAGTCTTTAAAACACTGAGTGGTAGCCATTTTTATCCTCATTTTGCAGATGAGGAAACCTTAAACAATTTGCCTGAGACCACATATACATACACGTACAGATAAACACACATTTACCAAAGTTTGATAATCTTAAGATATGTGCTTTTAAATTTATTTTTTATTGTAAAATATTTTAAGCATGCAGATGAGAATGGATGTTACTTTCGATTTAATGAAAGAACAGTATATTTTTAAATGACTTGAACAGCCATTATAGATATAACATCTTTTATTTTACTAATTCTCCATTTGAGGGAATATAGGTTGTTTCCAGTTTTTCTGTAACATGCTACAACATACTGTGACAGATGCAGTTATAGCTAAATCTTTGATGTGTAATTATTGCCTTAGAGTGTATCCTAGAAGCAGAGTTGCAGAGTTTAAGGGCATTCACCCAGGAATGGGTTTTGGCCACATTGTCAGATTACTCTTTGGAAGAATATACCCATTTTTGCTCCTCCAACTTTTTTTTTTTTTTA
>NW_006434825.1:13238721-13310822 GCF_000325575.1 Pteropus alecto
AAAATGTTAAAAAAAAATTTTTTTATAGACACCATCTCCAGGAATCATCTTACCTCCATATGTTTTAATGTTGCCAACTTCTATAGAAGAGCGTTGGGCGAAGAAAGTGGGATGGTTGAAGAAGAATGAGAAGAAAACAGACTTAGTTCAGAAGCCTCTGTAGCTACCACTGTGCCATCCTGTGTGTAAAGGGCATAAAGTGTTGGTTGTTGACTGTTTTACAAACGGGGTTACTGTGCTGAGATTTAAAGGAAAGTTCAGTATTTCAAGAAAGGTTCTTGGGGGAAGGACCGAGTTTAACACATTTCCTATGCAGTTTACAAAGGACCTACTGAGGCAGCGAAAACAGTGAGCAGGAGATGTATTTCATTGCACACAGATTTCTTACTTATAAAACAGTCTGAAAATGTTTCTACAGAGGAAATAAATTTTATGGCTCTCCCAGGAAATGGCCAGAGCTTGGGGAATAGGACTCATTCACAATCATTTATTATAAGGATATATAGTAAGAAAATATTAATTCCATTTAGTTTTTGCCTGCAGGAAATTGAATTTTTTCATAGATAGCTTTAAGAATACTTAAATATTTTTAGTGTATTTTTCTGAAGTTTAGTTTTTGTCTAAGTAACTATCAAGGCATCTTTTCTTTGGGGTGTGTAAGGTTCTGGTGTGACTTTGTTTTTTAATGGAGAAGAAAGCGTATTTTGAATGAGGGTCAGATTTACTAATGCTCAATGTGTTAATAAGAGTTAGCAAATTAATAAATAATACAAGTTAATAATGCTTGTACCAAGGTAGAATTTTTGAGCATGTTGATATTTAATTTATAAAGGCCATTTTAAGAGAACATCTCTGATACTAACCTGCACCCCTTATCCAGCTTTAATTCTCTTTCCACCTTAATCCTACTCTTGGTGAAACTCATTCTGTTCAAACAGGGGGATCTGACCAAGAAATACATTGATCAGGATGGCTGAATACACAGTATAATGGCAGGTCATTGAGAATTAATTTTTTGAAGACCTTTTAGGAAACCTTCCACAAGAAAATGTGGTTCAGGTGGCCAGACAATTTCCTTTCAGGATAACATAGGAAATAAATGTTTAGATGTCTTCCTCATAATGGATTGATAGTGAGAGGTTTGCGGCATGGGCATGGACGATATACACTGAATAAAGAACAGGTAAAATCCATTGAGCAAAGGTAATTTCAGATTTAAAAAAAGTACCTAAGATTAATTGAATATGGACACTGCTTTTAAATACTTTCAGATACAAAGACCTTGTGTAGTCTCTGGTTCAACTGAATGTTACTGATTTGAAGGCCAAGGAGCAATGTGTTGGGGAGGGATCTGAATCAAGCTTGATGCTTTGAACACTGTTTCTGAGTGCATCAAAGAAAGCTATTCAGTGGGAGAGGATATGACCCACGTGACCAGGATATAGTATTGAGACCCGTGGGTAGTTTGATTGAAAAGCCTTTTAATCTCAGTGTGAAGAAGATGCTTATAATGCACAGAAACCTAACCCCTGACAGGGATGTGCTGATGAAAGGTTACTGCCAGTATCACTTTCTTGGTGCGGGGAGACCAAACCAAGACAGTCAGAAGGCTTAATCTATGTGGGTCAGCAGTTACTGAGGAGAAATGGGAATCAAGAGGCTTGTTTGATTAACAATAGAATTGACCGACTGTGCCACATAAATGAAGGGAAGAGATTTGTATGAATCCTGAGGTGCCGTGCAGGTAAGGGAGGAGTTGAGAGTTCTCTAAGCAAAGCAGCTAGGACAGGTCATGGATCAGGGAGGACCCACATGGACATTTAATCCAAGCAGGGCTCCAATTTTGAAAGGAAAAATGTAGATAGCAAAAAAAAAAAAAAGGTAATGGAAGAAAAGTCTTACTTTTCTAGCTAAGCCAGTTAAGAGGGTTCATAGGAGGACATTGAGATTTACCAGACAATGACAGTTCCTGAAAGAGAGACTTTCATTTCTAGGATCAACTGGGATCAAAGATGGAATGGAAAGATCTTGTCTAGACTGGGAAAGAGCTGCTGTAACTCTGGAATATAAGCAAAGAGGACTTCACCCTGATTTTCTTTTTGGCAGTGTATGGGAAGACCTCCGTGTCAATTAACAGCATTTACTTCATGAGATTTCAAGTGTTATCCCATCTTTAAATTAAAATATTAGCCAAAGTATTAAAAAACCAAAGTGTTCTCCTTGCCCAGAATGAAATATAAAAGAAGTCAAAAGTAGGAGCCTACTTATCAGATGAAAATTGTAACAAGAGAATTTTTGGAATAGGTCTTTTAGTGTCTTTTATCTCCAGTTGCTACAATAAATATCTTGTCTTTACTAAAGGGGCAGTGCCATCCACATACATGGACAGTTTTCCAAATAGTGAGTGAAAAATGAGCAAGCTAATTTCGTTGGTGCTTTTCTGCCACGAAATTGCCAAGGAATGGAGAGATAGAACTAACTTCTTAGGGAAGGTTGAGGAGTTCTCAGCTGCTTAAGTCTTATGAACAAACCTTATGAAAGCATTTGCTGCCATTGCCTCAGGGAGTTTCTGTATTTCAGTACTCACCCTAAAGCCAAGTATGTTTCTCAAGACTTTCCTCATTTCCAAATTCAAATGAATAAAAAGGATGTCATATTTGCTCTCTTACTGGGCAGACAGGAAGAGTTTGGAGAGCTGATGTGAAGCTACAGTATATTAGCCTGCCTGTGCCGCTGAAAGGTGCCCCACAGATGCCCACAAATGGGACACCAGCCTCTTGAGCTGGCAATATTTGTTACTCTTTTGTTCTTAATTTAGAGGGACATCCATAGGGAGAAGATCTTTAACTTCTCAGGTCACTTCTGCCAGAAGATTCTGCCCTTTTAATAAAATACTGAATGAAATTTGAGGATTTTCCTTTTACAGTGAGAGGAACCAGGGCACCTAGGTCAAATCACCAGTATCCACTTCATCCAGAACCATGAGCAAGAATGCCCAGGAGAGAAAATGTTCTTGAGTGCAAGTTTGGGTCTCCTCAACCCAGTAGTTAGTTGATCCCTTCTGAGGAATGGGAGTGTGGAACTCCTGGACCTCACTGCTTCCAGGGTTAATGCTGCCAGTGACGCACGGTGTGCAACCTCTTCTGGTAGATCATATCTGGACAGAGGATTGTGATTAAAACAGAGCCTAGAAATGAACATGGTGGACCCATTATAATTTTTCCATAGTCGTCTTGATTCTACAGGGCCCCCTGCCTGGACTCCAGTGCTAGGGAAAGCTGTTCACTTTGAGATGGGAATTGGGAAGGCACCTGGTACTTTGTCTGCCGGGCAGTAGGTTCCCTGTAAATTCCAATTGACCTTGCTTTTCCTCCTTTCTTCCTCTCAGCATGACATGGTGGTAAAACTCAAGGGCTAGGGAGTCAGAGCTGAGTTTGAATGTCATGTAAGAGTTATGTAGCTTCTCCAAGCCTGTTTCTCAATGGCGATGGCTCTTCCTGCCGTAAAGGATGGAGACAAGGACTGCATGCGGTACAACATGAGCCCGTGGCTCATTGTGTGATGGCACCCCTCTTCTCTTCCTTGCCTTAAAAACCTTATGTATATCTTGTATCTGAACTAGCCTTATAGGGGCTGATTGGTGCAGTCCACTGATATATTAAAAATGGTATTGAATGAAGTTAATGTCTATCAGAGTAGACACATCAGGCTTTATAATAGAAGTCAGGATGTTTATTTCAGTGTATAGTTAACTCTGCTATAACATATGTGTTCATAAAAATTACCGTGCTATGTAAAAATCACACAATAAAAAAACCACAAGGAGTATGGGAAAAATGTGTTAGGGGCATGACACTCAAAAACTTGTCAGTGACACACACAAAATAGGAAACTAATAATGCTTGTAGCATAGTTTTATATATTAAATGTTTGAAATACATAACACTACAATAAATATGGCACATTTACATGAGAAGACCTGAAGTTTGCTTATGAAAGCAACTGTCAGAAGGGTTTGTGAGTCTTGTTACGAAGTTGTGCAAGGAGAGTTATCTGAAATCAGACAGGAGTTATAACACCAGATGTGGATGGGCATGGCATATAATGTGGTAAACTGAGGTAGCTGGTAGATGCGTGTGGCTTTTGTGTTTTCCTAAGTGACTATCAGCTGGGGCAAATCTTCTGTGTTCATTTAGTGTTTCTCAAAGGTAAAATCATGCATAAAGAAACAAATTGCATTATGTTCACAGTGTTCCCTCATATATCAATCACATGGAATAGATCTGCATTTTCAAAACAAGTGTTTCAGCAGAACTGACTGTATCAGCTTCCTGGAAAAGGTCACCTCCCCTTAGACGTACCCTAAAGTAGAAGTAAATAAAATCAGTGTAAAACATAAAGGCTAATGGGACCATTAACATTTTTTATACAATAGTAATCATTATATAAATGTAAATTTCTATATTCTTTATGTATCAGTTACTGTGTTCTTGGGTTAGTGGAGTTCTTGCCAGACTGTTGGGTGTGGGAGTAATTGGAGTGTGGGAACGGGTGGTCCTTGGCTGTATTTTGTAATGACTTTGTTTGTGGATTATCTTTTTGGATCATCTGCTACCTTGTCATTCCTCCATTAGCACAGACGAGCCACCCTCAGTACCCTAATCTCGTATTAACTGACACAAGACTTTTGGATGGAGCAGTCAATAAATAACATGGGTAGCACAGTCAATTAATAACAGTATGCTATGTTTCTTTGAGTGACCCAGATCTCTTTTAAAGATCTTCTGTAAATGAATCCTGTATTTTAAAAAGAAATGTGATCGTGAACACATGTGATGCTAGGAGAACAGGGGTAGTCATATAAGTTGTGACTTTAAGAGGTGTGCTAAAATGGCTATGGAGTTTTCCGTAGATGAACTTTAGGAGAGGTCTATGAGCCCCAGAAATTACATACAAATTTTTGTTTTTGGTAAGTGCATTTTGGAAGGAAAGAGTCCTCAACTTTCATCATATTCCTAAAGAGATCTTTGATCCCAGAATGGCCAAGAGACACTAATTTAGGGAAATCTATGGAATGTAGATTCATATAGAGTAATCGATGGCATATCCTAGTACAGCGAGTCCATACAGGGGAACTGTTACAGTTTTCTTTTCTTAAGAAGTTTTCCTGTGGGCCACTTTCAGTGACAGTATGGAGCTGGTTTGACAACTAGGTTGATCTTGCATGTCATATTTGATGCTTCCTCTCAAATTAGCCACATCGGTAGTGAAGGACTTCCTTTCGAACAAGGTCTTATGCCTTTCAACAGTGTACCTCATGCTTCCCTTAACTTTATTTTTCAGATGGGAGCAGCGAGAGTTGCCCAATGGGCGTGTCTACTATGTTGACCACAATACCAAGACCACCACCTGGGAACGGCCTCTTCCTCCAGGGTAAGCCATGGACTGACAAGTCCTGAGACTCTAGAACTGGCACCAAGAGTCACCAAATGGTTTCTCCACCATAACCAACTCTTTATTTCCTCCCATTTTCTTCTCCTTTCTCTTCCCCCACCCCATTGCCTTCCCCTTCTACATTCTTTCACCCTTCTTCATATTTTCCCTTCTCCCCACGTGTATTATATTGGCCATAACTGATGGCCATGGGCTTTTTTAAGTTGCATTCAGATCTACTATGGCTGTTGGATCCTGAAGGACGGGGAGGACTACTGGGTCATTGCTGTCTCAATACCCTTAATCATTTCACCCTGAGATACCCTAATAGGACTAGGTTTTCAGTCTCTTTCTGCAGAGGTAGCAAAGTACAGGGACAGTTTTTCCTGGGTAATTTGGTTGCTTCTTCACTTACCTTAATTCTGCTCTCATTTCTTAGGGCATGCTAGAATTTTTAAACATCTCTGGGGAAAAATTGGGCATGGGGAGGCTAAGATGGAAAGGGTATTGATGCATTTCACAGCACCCTGTGCCCAACCAGCCCCTGAAGACAGTGTGCTTCTCATTCAGCTGGGCTTTGCGAGAACACAGCTTAAGTTCTCCAAAACCAAAGGATGAGTGAGGCTTCCAAGTGAGGGGAGACTGTCCAAGTTCAAGGAGAAGGGGTTTGGTTCCCTGTCTGCCAGGGACAGAAAGTTCTTTCCACATGCATCTCCTGGTCCTGAGAGATTTCAAAAGGGAATGTATTCTGCTCTCAGTGAAGACTCACCTCCCAGTAAAGCAACCATGAAGGGCTCCTGCATAAAATATGAACACTTCCCCCTTCTCAGCTTGAGGAGGGAGAGGATGTCAGAAGTGGGGAGGACTCTTGTGCTCTGTTTGGTTCAGCTGTCAGGTATGTGCCAGGTAAATACCACCTTGCCTTCTACAAATTTCCATGGACGGGCTGCTTTTATTTTTCCAGTTTTATTTTTCCAGTAGAATACTCATGTTTTCCTTTTTTCCTTACCTTTCTGGAAGAGAAACTCATAATCTGTCATCATTAGTTTCACTCTTTTCTACTTTAAGTCCAGTGAAGTTACCAAAGTTAAACATTGACTTCTTAGAAAAAAATTAAACATTTTATTAAGGAAAATATGGGAACTTTCATATTATTATGGAAATTTTCAAACATGCACAAAGTAGAGAGAATCCCCACATACTCAGCACTTAGCTTCAACAATTATCAACTCATGGCCAATCTTGCATCATCTGTACCAGAGGTTGGCAAACTGTAGGCTTATGGAAAAAATCCGGCCTGCCGTTTGTTTTTGCAAATAAAGTTTTATTGGAACACAGCTACACTCATTTGTTCACTTATTATCTGTGGCTGCTTCTGTGCTCAGTGGCAGAGTTGAGTAATTGTGACGGAGACTGTATAGCCCGCAAAGCCTAAAATATTTACTTTGTGGCCTTTTATAGAAAAAAAGTTGCCAACTGCTGATCTATAATCCTTTCACCCCGTCCTAAATTATTTTGAAGCACATCTCAGACATCATATCATTATATTCACATTTTAGCATATATTTCTTTAAAAGTTCCCTTATTTAAAATAAAAGCACTATATTTTTAATAATATTTCCTTACTGTCATCAAATATACAGCTAATAGTCAAATTTCTGCAATTGTGTTGCAAATTAATCATTGACATTTAAGAGGATGTGTTGCATACTTGTACTTTGTGTATTTAAAAGAAGTGGTTGTGCTGGTTGCTGCCTCATAACCTCTGGTCTATAAGTTACATAGGCCTTGACCTGGCAAACATTTGGATGGACTCTAAATGAAGATATTTATTTATGGTATCTTCTGAGGATGGCTGAGGATTTACTCTTCTTTAAGGACTGATGTGGGACACTAGATCCAGCTTTCTTATTTTCAGGATAGTTTTGATGATTTATTAAGAGATGATTTATTTATTATCAGATGATTTATCAACTACACACCCCACGTAGCCTATTAGTTCTTCCTGAGTTTTAGGCCTAGACCTTTGATCCTCTGAACTTACTCCACCGTGTAATAGGGAACACAGAGGACAGAATCCTTAAGCTTTCATTACTAATTAATGGGAGAAGTTCCACCTCTGGGAAGTATTACTAGGGTGAGAGCAATCTCGAAACTTCAAGTTATCCCAGCAGACCTAATTACTGAGAAGTGAGATTGAGCCAAAGGATTCACTTTATCATGGCCATCCCCTTTTCTCAGACCCATGGGATACTTATATGATGACCAATTATTTTATCCAGGAGCAAAAAGTAGTGGACCTGGTAGCTAAAAATGAATGTGATAATTTGCTCTTTAATCACACTTAGGTGATGTTCAGACCAGAGATGAGAAGGGAGAGTGATCATCATGGGGCACGGGGTTGGAGATGTCTTACAGAAGGAAGTGGATCAAACTCAGTCTTTCAAGGAAGGCTGTAGGAAGGCGAACCAGGTTGGAGGAACTCTGTGAATGTAAAAGGTGTAGTTAGGGACTGATGTGTGGAGTCGTTTTGCTGGAGTGGAAGGTTTGTGTGAAACAAAGATGCTCAAAGTGTGTCCAGCAAGGCACCTGGTTTTGGTTGAGGTGCCCGCTGGAACCGCAGAGCGTGAAAGGGCTGACTGGGGCTCCAACCACTGTTCTTTTTGTCTATTGTGATTCTGCATAAGACATCTGAACTCAAGGGTGAGATTATGCTTCTTATAAGTTTGAAATTCACCAGTGCAGAGGACTTCTACTTAAACATGGGAATCGAACATGTTTATTTCCATTCCTTCCTGAAAACCCACTAAAATGGCAATAAAGGTATAAAAAAGTATGAACCATCAACAGTTAAGGAATGGAAGAGAAGCAGCATATGAGAAATGTTAATCAAAGTTTAGTCGCTCATAGATAAATGATAGAGCTGAGAAAGCTGAAACCCAGCCCTGCAGTTTAGGGTATCCACCAGGAAGCCAGCCAGTTTGTGCCATGGAGCCCTGGAAAGCCTCAGCAATGGGAGATACAGGGGGATGTGTGTGTTTGTGTGTAATGAGACTAAAAACCTGAAGTTCAGTTTAAAATCTGTACAGAGAACAGTTAGATTCCTAGGTTGTCAACAATTACTCCCATCTCTCCTCCACACATGTATACAGGTGCACACACACATACACACACAAGTGCAACCTTATGGCCGCTACTAGAATAAGAAGCTCATGGGAGAGCAGAACCAGCTTGGGGGCACAGCCATAGCTGAAGGCAGGGACGAACTCAGAAAAAAGAAGGATTAAGCAGGGATGCTATTCCCAGGCTAACGATGGGAAAGTATTTTGCTGGGGAAAGTGACCAGTCTAAGGGAAGACAACTATGGATTATGAATTTGAGGATCTTCTAGAGAAACAGCTGAATGAAGCCTCTAGTTGGCCAGCATCCATGTGGGCACACATTGCTTCCAATCAGTGTTTTAGTGGCTCACTTTTAAATGTCAAAGAACAGCCAAAGACCAGCAGACAGAGAAAAAGGGACTTGGTAAAAACAATGTAGGGAGCAGAAAAAAACTTCAAAAAGTAAAACCAAATTATTATTTATATCTCCAAAGATTTGGGAGAAAATATGGCATCTGTGAAACAAGAACAGACTATAAAACAAACCATGCAGAAAACAAGAAAAAAATGAGAAGAGCTTTTTAGAAATTAACATATATGACAGCAGAAATAAAAAATTAACAGAAGGATTGAAAGATAAAGTTGGGGGTTAGAAAACTATATGTGTCCAGGAGATCCAATATCTGAATAGTAGTTTTAGCAAGAAAGAAGAGAGAAATAGAGGATAAGAAATTATCAAAGAAAGAATAAAAGGAAATTGCCAGAACTGAAAGATACAGTATCCATATTCAAAGTGACCACCAAATTCCCAGCCCAGAGAATGAAAAAAGACCCATTCCAAGCCACATCCTATTGGAAATTTGGAATGCCAAGAGAACATCTCAGAAACTTCCCTAGGGAATAAATAGTTTACATATCAGGGATCAGGAATCAAAATTGACCTCCTTATTCTCAACAACATCTATGGAGCAGGACCTTCAAAATAATGGTGGAAAATCATTTTCTTTCTAGAAATCAACTTTTAGTCATTTTAACACTTAAGTGTGATGCTCAAAATAAAGGCATCTTCAGACATGCAGGATTTCAAAAACTTAATTTTGGTGCATCCTTTCTCAGAAGCTACGAGACGATTTATTCCACCAGACAAAAGGAAACTAAGAAAGAAGATATGAGATTCAGGGCACAGGACTCAATTCAGGGGCCAAACACATTCCTAAGAGGAAGGTGAGGGAAGACGACTCAGGACAATAATGGAGAGCAGGCCTGGAGGACAACTGTCCACATTTCACAAAGGGTTCCAGGAGAGATGTGGCTAAGAGATAAATGACACTGAGAGGCCACCTGTCCTATTTGTGAATTAGTGAGATTCTGGAAGTGAACTAGTGATAGGATCTTGAAAGCCAAGCAGAATGAAACAAGGCAGTTCTTAACTTCAGAGGAAAATAATATAAACTCCAAATATTGATTTAATAATTTTCTATTTGGGAGAATGAGGCAGAGGAAGGCCGTGTGTGTTGGGGTGTGGGATGCAAAAACTAAATCCTTATCTTTATAGTGCAAAGTCTATAATATCTAAATGGCAGAAGTCAAGAAGTCATGGAATAAGCATGTTACTTAGAAATATAGCTATGAATAGTAGAAGAAGCAGCCAAGAGTTGAAAATAGTTGCTTCTGGGGAGCAGGAATCAGCAATAGATGGGGAGAGGTAGGGCAGGAAACACTGTTGTTCATTGTATTCCCTGTAGTACTTTTTGCATTTTTAACTATATTTACATGGTTTCTTTGATAAAAAATAAAAATCACTAGTTGAGGATTTATGATAAAGGTGGGAAAGTTATTGTGAGCCTTGACTAGTAACTAAAGCGTTTGACTCAAAGACAGTGGGGAGTCACTTGAAGTTTTGAGCAGGAGCATGACATAAGAGGTTAGTCTTGTATGGTTACCCTGATGGCAGTTTTTAGGCTGGAGCAGAGTGGGAATATCATCTCAAGGGTAGTTGGACATAGAAAAGGAAAGTCAAGGGCAGGGAGATACAAAATAAGAACCCTTTAGGCTGAATTGTTTACTGACAGCAGGAGAGGAAGAGAGTTGGGAATGATGGCGTGGTTTCACCCTTGAGAAAAAGACAGACATGAGGAAGACTGGGAAAGACTAAGGTTTGGGAGAGAGCTGTGGTGTTTAGTTGAATCCAAAGTGACAGCAGGTCGTGACGGCAGTGTAGTCTAGCGGGCGGAATCGAGACACAATCTGGGAACTGACCATGAGACTGGAAACTGCTTGAGGAGAAGCCATGTTTAGGGAGGCTTTGAGTTTAAAAAAATCATTGAAAGGATAGCAAAAAAAGAAGTCAACTAGGAGGCCAACCCCAAAAACTGAGGAAGATACTGGACTGAAGCATGATAGTCATTTAAGGTAAGAATTCAGAGAAGATGAAATGAGAAGGTAGGCAGGGAACAAAGACTCTCCAACAGTTTGGAATCATACAGTAGAAATCCATATTCGGTTCTCTTTGCAGTGGGATCCTATTTTCTTAAGTGGTATCTCTTATCTTTTTTAAACTCCTTTTCTCCTCTCCCCACTTCATACTTATAATAGAAAATTCCAAGCTTACACCAAATTTCAGAGACTAGTACAATAAATCCTTGTAACCCTCACCTGGTTCTAACAATAACATTTTGTTTCATCTGACCTCCCACTTTCAGGAGGGGGGACTATGAATTTTAAAGCAAATCCCAGACATCATATCCACTGACCTATAAATATATCACGCATGTCTCTAATGAGTGAGGTTTCTTTTTTTAATAACCAAAATACCATTATACCACCCAACAAAATGAATAGTATTTCCTTATTTCATGTCATACCCAGTCTGTGTTTCATTTTTCCCAATTGTCTTAAAAGTGTTTTTATACTTTGATTTTAAACTCAGAATCAACACATTGCTTTTAGCTGATATGTCTCATAAGTCTTTCTTAACCTATAAATTCTCCCACCCTTTCTTATTTTGGGGGGTCAGTTACTTGTTGATGATCCTGGGAATTTGTCTTGTAGAGTTTCTCATATTCTGGATGTGGCTGGTTGTGACCTTGTGGTGTTGTGTAACATGCTCCTTTATCCCTTGTCTTTCTTGTAAACTGGTAGTTAGATTTGGAGGCTTGATTAGATTCAAATTCACCTTTAAAACTGAAGTAAAATTTACATACAGGGAGATACACAGATCTCAGATGTACTGTTTGCTGAGTTTGGACAAATGTATACACTCATGTAACCCATCAAAATGTAAAAAATTTTCATCTCCCCACAAAGGTCCCTCTCTTACTTTATTTTGATCATCTCTTCCTTGTGTGCATAGAAATGAAATTAGATCTAGCAAGCACAGCTAAGGACTTCGCTGTGCATTCTAGCCCTGTTTTGCCCATGGGCGTTTTAGGACTAACTTTGGAAAGATTGCTTCCTCACTAAAGATAACATGGAGAGTTTTACTGTTGTTTGCACCAAGCTTCTCATGAATGTGTAACATGTATTCACTGGCACCTTGTATCAGGATAATTTCAGTTGCAAGTAACATAATGTGAGATCCAAATTGGCTTAAATAGTAGAGAGAATTTACCAGCTCATGTAACTGAAAATTCTAGTTTTAAGTGAAGCCTAATATAGTGGCTGAACAGTATCACCAAGAAGCTGGGTTGTTTTCTTGTTTGTTTGTTCTTTTTTTTTTTCATTTTTCATTTTTCTCCTCTGCCATCCACTGGGTCAATTTTATATTATATTTGAGTCTAAGATGGCAGCCAGTGGCTCCCAGGACTGCATGCTTTCTCAGTCCAGCAAGAAAGAGAGACCATTTTCCCCAGAATCGTTAGCAAAAGTCCTGAGATCTACCTGGATTGGCCAGCATAGGTCAAATGCCCACTCCTGGTCCAGTTAACAGCTCAACTCTGAGGTTGGGAGTAGAATCGGCTACCCCAGAACCACATGGATCCCCTAAATGGAAATCAGGAGCTAATGGTAAGGCGGGATTAGTTGCTAAGGATGCAACCACAAATGTCTGCTTGCTATAATCATCTTTATTCCCAGAAGCCTCTGTAATTGGGGCTTGCCTGGCTGTGCCTCCCCAGAGCAACCAAGCAAGCTCCTGTGCCAGAGATTGCACTTCGCCCTCCTTTGGTGTCTCCTTGTCACCCACCTTGAGATTTTGCTAGAATTTAAGGGTAGGAGTGGGCTGGTCACTATATTCATGCTGAGCTTAATGTTTCCAGCTGGGAAAAACGCACAGACCCCCGAGGCAGGTTTTACTATGTGGATCACAACACTCGTACCACCACCTGGCAGCGCCCCACCGCCGAGTATGTGCGGAACTACGAGCAGTGGCAGTCACAGCGGAATCAGCTCCAGGGTGCCATGCAGCACTTCAGCCAAAGATTTCTCTACCAGGTGAGAGGGCAGGGACTTGCCACGAGGGAGGGGAGCCTCCCAGCACTGCAGAAAGTGCAGCTTCTCATGTTCTGCATTGACTTGTTTGGTGAGCAGGGAAATTGTCAGTGATCCTGGAGATTTTACTCATCACAGTGAAATTCCTCAAACTTCAGTGTTTCGAACTTACAAACTCAATGTCCAGCCTTTGTGTCTAAGGACTCAATGTATCTGAAGCTGAATACACCATCTTTCTTCCAACACTGAGTTTCTCTTCTGGCCCCTCCAATCCAAGTCCATTTACCCTGACTTAAACCTGAAGGTCAGCTGTGACCTCTCCCAGACCTCACCTTTACAAATCAGAGCAACCACCCAAATTCTTCTCTTTCCGTTTTTCTTTAGATCTTTATTATCTGACAGATTCTCAAGGATAAAGGGACCTTTAAAGGTTATCTAGATCAGGAGTTGGCAAACTATGGCCAGTGGGCCAAACTGGCCCATATCTGGTTTTGTAAATACAGTTTTATTGGTACACGAGCACGCCTGTAGTTTAGGTGTTAACTGTGGCTGCTTTCACGCTATAGCAGCAGAGCTGAGTAGTGACAATAGGGACCATATAGCCCACAAAGCCTGAAATATTTCCTCTCCAGCCCTTTCCAGAAAATGTTTATTGACCCTCTGGTCTAGATCAACCTCCTTCTCTCTGCTTCCTGATTTTCTTCTGCCTCTCCTACCAGAGTGATTAGGGCAGCTTCTGAATTGTTCTCTCTGCTGGCATTCTCTCTCCTCCCATCTGTACCGCCTGTTCCCACCTGAACAGTTTTCAAATATCATTGTCATTTCATCACTTTTTAAAAAATCACTGTGGAGGGCTAAGGAAGAGGGGGTTTGCTCTACATTTATCACTGTCATTTTTTATTACTGGCTCAAAAACTTCTGTGGTCATTACCTATAGAATAACATTTAAATTTTCTACTTCAGAATTCAGAGTACTGTAGTTCTAGTGGTCTCCCATGCTGTATTCCTTTAGGGCTCCTCTCAGCCCCACCTTCCTGAGTCTTCATCCCATTGGAGCCTCCACCATCGACCTGGTAGCATGCGGGGAGCTTGGCTACACAGCCTCCTTGGAAGGGAGAGAAGGGATTCCCAGGTTGGAACTCTGAGTTCATTTTCTCAGAGCACCTTGAACATGAAGTTTGGGGTCTGTGGAGAACTTGCACAGGGTGTGGTGGATTGGAGATTGGAAACTTTCTGAGTGGTCCACAACATTTAATCACTGTGTTTAACCCACATTGTTTCTATTTGAAGTGAACTTTAACTCCACACTTGTTTATAAATCAGATACTACCCTAGTGAGATAGCTCAGAAAATCTTTAATTCTATTTAACTGAGTTCATCATCAGCTTTGCCTTTGTTTGCAGCTCTTTCTCTGTTCACCCAAGGCAGGAGCTAAATCATCAACCACAAGGCATGGTGGCAACTCCTTGGGCTGGTTTGTTCTCTCTTCTGTCTTTGGGGTCTGATTGTTCAACATATAGTGAGGAAACTGATGAGGACCCCAATTTCTTTAGCATGGATGAGCAGAAATCACGGTGTTTGTCACATTAAGTTGCCCCCACAAGTAACCATAATGCCTGTCTACAACCTATGCCCTGGTGGTCTACCAGGTACAGCACTGCTTACATTCTTATGCCAGGTCTCCCACTCCTTTCACACATGCTTGGCACCCTGTTCTGGGGTGCTGGATGAGACCTGGTCGTTCAAAACTTGCCTGGATCTGGTCATTCTCTGCATTTCAGAAATTGTTCCTTTTGAGCTGGTCCCCAAAGACCTTACCTGCCATTTTCTTGGTGGTCGTGGCTTGCAAAACTGGGAAGGTCTGGGCATCTTTGTCCTTTGATATTTTATTATCTATCTATCTATCTATCTATCTATCTATCTATCTATCTATTTATATTTATTTATTTGGCAAGGCAACCCTTGGTTGACCTCACAGATTGCAAGGACCTTGTCAACTTACAATTCCTTATTTCTTTTTAATTTTTTACGCCTACAGCACCTTCTTTTCCTAGGTGGTCTTCCTAGGTGGTCTCCCATCCAAGTACTAACCAGGCCCAAAAAAATTTTTAGGCGAGGCAACCCTTGTTTGACCTCACAGATTGCAAGGACCTCGGACCTCGTCAGCTTACAGTCCCTTATTTTTTTATTTTTTATGCCTACAGCACCTGGTCTTCCTATGTGGTCTCCCATCCAAGTATTAACCAGGCCTGACCCTGCTTAACTTCCAAGATCAGATGGGATTGGGCTTGTTCAGGGTAGCATGGCCATAGACTCTTTGTCCTTTCATTTAAAGACAAGGACACATTTTAGTAGTCTCACATGGTTTTGTCTCCCTGCTTACTCAACTTCTCAAATTCAAAAAGAATCTATTAAAGGAATCCTTTTTTCTTCTTTACCATGCACCAAGTAGGTTCTGTAGGTTGACCGAGGTGTTTGATATGGGAAAGGGAAGATTCTGGAGTTCATGTCTGGTTGGTGTTTTGGCACATTCATTCCTTGTGCCTGCCTCTCTCATTTTAGCAGCGTCATCCTGGACCTGCAGAAGCAAAACTTTGACTAGGAGAGTCCCCTAAAAGTAAAAATTAAGCACTAAAAAAAAATTTTCTCTCTGAGTACTCTAAAATGGTTTTCTCAGCTTGGTTGGGAATTCAGGAGGGTTCAGCATGGAAGTGACAATTCCCTTTTCTCCCTGAAACAGGACTCATATTGAAAAACGTGGTAGGAATCTTTTTTGGGTCAGCTTTCAATGTCTATTGATTTCCCTCCCCCCGGGTTTGGTTTGCCCCTCTTGTTTGTATGGTGCCATGTCCTGTTCCAACTAAGAAGAGTTGCTTTCATAGAGTTATTTCAGGATTTGGCCTTGGCCCAAGGTTCGACTCGGTAAACTTAAGACCTGATACTATACCAGTGGTTTTGCCTCCTCCTCCTCCCCCCTCCCCTCCTCTTTTGGGGCTGAAACTGATACCTGTTCTTTGCTGCCTTGCAGAGAACACGAAATATAGTTCAAAATGGAAATCAAGGGACTCCAGATCTTAGTCTCCCACAATTCTTTCTTGCTGTCCACCTCAACACAGTTTGTTCGGTCTCTGTCACTGTTCTCTTATTTCTGATATCTCCCTTTTCCCAATGCCTCCAGTGCATATGTTGCTTGTGATCATCATGCACATACTGTGCTGGCCTGTGCGATTTCACCTTGCCCTCTGCTTCATGTTCCCAATGCAGTTCACCGAGGATGCCAGGCCTGGTTGTACACATTGTGTATCGTGACAAGACCCATCTCACAGCCTACTACTATTTCTGTGACACCTTTTCCTTTACTCCCACTTTGGTCCTCTCCTAATAACTGGAGGAGGCATCTAGTGTCAGCAGGACTGAAGCAGAAATCATTCCATGACTCCTAATGTGAGGATGTCAAATTGCATTATCCAGAAACAGACAACTTGGTTCTTACTCTGTAAAGGGTCCCTTGGATTGAATTCTCAAGCACCTGCATTTCGTTCTGCACCCACTGGGTATATCTTTTAAAAAAAAGGAGCCTGCCGTCCACATTATAACCTTTATGCCCTTCCCAGAGCCTTTCCTGCCCTCGGCTGTATTTGCTAGACATTCTTTATTTCTGAGTTTGTATCTTAAAATATTACTAGAACTTAGTGTTTAGTCCCTGAGGGACTTGAACTCACGTGAGCTGTCTGGCTCGTGGCCTGCATCCCAGATCTCCCAATCCAGGGACAGTTACCAGGAAAATTATTCAACACCATTTCTTTCTGTTCCTAGTAATAAAGGAAACTGTCTTGTCTCTTAGAATCACCTGCACATCCTAGGACCTCTTTTCTGACGATAACCACCCCCACACCCCTTTTTCTGGACTTTTCTAGCTGTGCCCCAGGTAACACTTGGGATCTCTCATTTTGGGGACTGTGGTAGAAGAGAAGGGGCAGTTCATTGGTTCATTAGAGATGTGGGGTTTGGGGTTTTGTTTTTTTTGGCCATGATGTGTGGCTTTTACTTTTTCTTTCTCCTTCGCTTCTGTCAACTTCTTTTTCTTATTTTTAAAGTCATACTATGTACATTGGGAAACAAATATCCAAAATAGTCAAGTGCTTTGCTTTAAGTGTAAGAGGTAAAGTCGTTATGAGCATCAGCTTCCATTGACCCCATTTCATGTACTGTTTATAAATCTCTGGTTTCTCTCCCGTCTCTGTTTCCTCTTCTCTCCCCTTCTTCTGGGTTTGGGGGTTGCGGGGGAAGTGGATCTGATAAAATGAGAATAGGAAGATGCCAAAGAAATAAAAAAACCACTTTAACAAGAGAGCTGACATTGTATGAAGTTTATGACATTAAAAAAGGCAAGGATTAAGAAAAGGGCTGATAAATTTTTAAATTTTTCTCCCTGTGCTTTGTATACTAGTCAGAGTTCATTTTGATGAATAGTAGAAACCCACTTGATTAAACTTAAGCAGAAAAGGAATTTATCAAATGGAAATTGGGTAGTTCATAGAATTAACACAATTCCGAAGTACCAAGCTCTGGCAGAAACCTGGGGTAGGCAACACAAAGGAATAGTTTGCATAGATCATCGCCCTGTCCTACTGCCATTAAACACTGATGCTCCAATGCATTTTGGACTCTCTGCAGCAGTGAGGACTCTCCAGCAGCCCCTGTGCTTTCATGCCGGTCCCTACAAGTTCGGGATGGGAGCATCTGATTGGCTGTTCTTAAGTCATGTGCCTTTTTTCTCGATGCTGTGGTATTAGGAAAGGGAATATTTGCCACCTGATAAATATGTTTTTTTGTTTCTAGTTCAGTGCAGATCACAGAGGCTGTCAGTAAAGACTGTTTGGTTGGTTGATTTGTAGAGTTAAACAAAAGATGACCATAAGTCGACTAAAGCCCAGTTGGTACCAGTAGGGAGCTAATTTCCCATCAGAGCCCTGAATCCTTTTTGGTTTATCCACTTATTTCAAAAAAAGACCTGAAGCAGCACATAGTTTTGCACCAAACACTTCCTTTAAATTCTTTAAATGACCTTTTCTATAGTTCTTCCCTTTGGCAAGGACATTGCTACAGCTCAGTACTTATCTCATTGCATCGTATTTCGCTTCTTTATTTGAAATGCATGTGTGTTTTATACGTTAGTTCCTTTACTTATGTTGCTGAATGCTTTTATACATACCGTTCTTATGTATTAACTACAAAGTTGGAGGTACCTGGATTTTATGAGATGCTGCACCCCACCTCCACCCAAACGACCTCCGTGAATCTGGGAGATCTTTTCCAGTAACCATCAGACAAACCTGAGTTGTGGTGGAGATTAAGAGCACGTCCTCCACGTTACGCTGATGGGAATGTGCCCTAAATGAGGACGGCCCAGCTTCCCGCACCTTTCTGCAGTTTCATTCTGCTGGGTAGGAGGCCCTTTGCTGAAAGGGGGCTCTGTCCCATCAAGGAACGAACCTATGGTTTCAAGACTTAAACGTCTTTGTTGGAACTTGCTTTGGAAGAGTTGTTTGTGCTGCCACCTTGGAAAGAAAGTTTCTCTGTCCTTTCAGCCGGGGGTGGAGGGTGGGCTGCGAGAGGGGGTTCATTGGCAGTTGAGTTGCACCAATGTTTTCTCAAGCCCTGACTGAGCTCCATTCATCCTTGTGCCTGTGTGTGGCTCCAGAGGGGCCAGCCAGGCAGCCCGAAGTATGCATTGAGAATTTGATCCCCTAATGTAACGATTAAATTTTAGTAAGTGAAATAAAAATGCTTGAGAGAGAGAGAGAGAGAGAGAGAGAGAGAGAGAGAGAGAGGGAGAGAGAGAGAGAGAAATAAAGCACAGAACAATACTTGTTTTATTTAACTATGAAAAGTTTTTGATAGCACCACCTTCCCCGCAGGATATGAGAGCTCTCAGTCCACTGCAACCCTGCCCCTGGGACCTTGCAGCAGAATTAGGCTGGGGGTTGGGGCGCGCGGGGGGGGGGGCTTTAATGTAAACAGTGACCCTCAAGTCCTGGAATCAGCTCCCCCTTCTTTCTCCTGTCTCCCCTTCTCTCTCGCCACCTCGCCCCCAGCCCCACCTCCCTCCAGCCCAACCTCCCCAGACAGGCACACGCAGAACACTGAGTAACTTCAGGTTTAGGCCAGAGGAGAATAAAGGTGCTTTGTGAAGGGAAGGAAAACATTCCTGGGGGAGGTGAGGGGCCTGGGACCTGAATGTGCCCTCAGTCTGGGCTGTGCACACCACTTCTACTCCCTCTCCCAGCACCCAGGAGGGAGGTGGAGGGATGAGGGCCCAGCCCCCAGCCAGGAAGCTCTGGGCGTGGGCAGGGCTTGTGGGAATGATTTCATTGGAAAGGCCTGTGATATTTTTTCCCCTCCCGTGTGTGGTTCTTGGAGAAAGTTGGAGGTGGTGGTGATTTCAGTCGCCTTGGCCGTCGGGAGCAGGAGCTGAGCAGAGGCACTGGGCTGAGCTCCCCCGGCAGCGCCTTGCTGGCCGTCCGGCTCTGGGCCCTCCTGCCATGCCTGCGGCCGTCCTGCCTCCTCCACGGCCCCAGCCCGCCTTCATCTGCACACCTCTTCCTCCCCTTGGCAACAGTTTCTCTAAAACCCATCTGAGTCTTCAGTGTGCATGGTTCTTTTTCAGTTTTTCTTTTTTGAAAAAGACTTTTGAGAGGAGCAAATGCCACCTAAGGCCCCACTGTCTCCTCTGCAAAGAGCCCAAAGGTGGAAATGAGTTGTTGGCATTTTTATTTTTATCTATCAATTTATTTTTAACCAGCAGCTTTTTAAAAACCTCTGTGTTCTGCTGTTTCTTGTGTTTAGTCTTCGAGTGCTTCAACTGACCATGACCCGCTGGGCCCCCTCCCTCCTGGCTGGGGTAAGTACTGAGTCCTACTTCTGTGCCCTCAGCGGATGCCCGCCACCCTCTGTCTTCTCTCTGTGCATCTCCCTCGCTTTCACCCCTCGGTTTTCCATTTTGCGTCTCTCTAGCTCACTCTCTGGGGGTGCCCAGCCAGAGCAATTGCAGGCTGGGAAGCTGGGAAAGTAATGGGGTTCCCCTGCGCCCTGTAGCATTCACCCATTGTAGTTGAAGGAGGGTGACACTATGAAAGAAGTCCCCGAGTGACTGTGGGACTGTTGGGTTCTGATCCTGACTTTCAAGGTGTCTACCCAACAATCAACCCATCCTATCACTAAGATGTTTGACACCGGCTGATTCCCAAGTGCATTTGTTTCAGGTCTGTGGCCTAGCGATCCGAAGGAGCCACCTTACCAAACCTTTCTTTACAGCTGAGATGTTGGAGGACTTCAGCCTAATTTTGACTAATGAAAGCCACCTTTTTATTTGTGACACAGCTGTGGAAGAGGCCAGAGGGAAGCGAGTTGGGCGCTGGGTGGCGAATCTGTGAAAGTGCATCATTGCTCGTTAATGACACCACACTTGGTTCTCCTTGTCCTTGGCCGCTACCGCTTACCTATTCTAAGTCCTTGGTGTGATTTGCAATAATGAATTTGAGGGATGGACATCAGGTTTAATTTATTGGTTTAATTTATTGAGAGAAATTACGGGCTTTGTGGCTATTCTGGGGATGAGTGACCATTCAAAAGGGTTCATTAGAGATGGTGAGATTCAGTGTACTTGGTGGATTTCTGAGCTCATTCAAGGTTTTCTTCAATAGGCAAGCACCTTTGGGAGCTAAAGAGGGTGGGAATTGGCATGTATCAGGTTTAATTTATTGGTTAGGCCAGCAGAAGACAGTAAATGCTGGTGTAGTGGTGTTCATGGGTGGTATTAAGTTGCGGGGGCGGTGGGGGGTAGTATTCCCCAGAGAAAGTGGAGAAGCTGACAATGATAGGAGGAGCGTCTACTTGGAAAAGTGCAGTTTTAGAGCTGGATCCTCTTGGTGCAGACACAGCTATTCCCTGGTAGTAATTTATGAGGCTGCATCAACTCCATTGGACCTGCAGTGTATCACTTAGTGAATTACCGCTGCATTCCAGAGCCAGGCAGGACCTCCTAGTCCTCCTGGTGGGATATATCCGTTAGGCCTCCACACAGTTCCTGGTTTTCTGCCAGGGAATCCCTTATGCACATAGACGATCCACCTGACTCCCTGAGCCAAGGAAAAGTCATCGCTATCTCAGAGACTGGCAGCTAGTCAAGTGTGAGAGAGTTAAACATGAGATCTCTGGTTCGGCAGGGGAAAACTCATCAGATTAAACAAGAATCTGTAATGTTGTTTGGCAACCAGTAGACATTGACCTAGAGCTGGGGACTCAAAGTTGCTCCTGGCTCTGTGAAGTCAAGTGATTTATTTCTGAACCAGTTCTGCTGAATGATAGTCACCAAGAGCAGCTATAAGGACTTGTAAATAGCCCCCAGAAGCCAAGTGTGAAATATTTGAGATGAGAATAGGAGCCGTGATCAAAGTCAGTGCTGTTTACAAATGATCAGGAAAACACACAAGCGTATAATGGTATGAAACTGAGAAAAAAGAACATCTGGCTGATGGCCAGGGAACCTTCCTAATCAAATCCTTTGGCCTTTGTGTTGGCTTCCCCAGGGCTGTGGCAGGCTCTCTCTCCCCTCCAGAGAGAGTTAACATTGAACAGAAAGATCAGCAAAACCAAACAAGAATTGCCTTCAGCATGAGCCTGCTGTCAAGTCAACTGTGGTGTCCTGCTCAGTCCTGTGTCCCTTTCTTTTCCTTCAGGAAAGACCCATGGTCCTCCTTGAGCACCAGCCTAGGAGTCAGGACGTCTGAGGTTTAGATCCTTATCTCCTTTGCTGTCCTGACCCTGGCATGTGACCAAATGCTTCCGAGTTGATTTCTTCCTGAATGGGGTCGAGGTAGATGCCCTTAGGGACTCTCCCAGCACCCAAACTATGAAATCGTATGCAGCAGAGCAGTTCCAGGACCATAAGAGGCCCCACACACAGGGAGCAGTGCCAGAGACAAGGGTGCAGGCCTCGAACTGGCTGGACAGATCCCCCAGCCTGGTGGTTAGCTTTGGCTTTGGCCCTTGGCAGAGCAGACGTGGAGGATCTAGTTCAAAGCAGAAGCTTCTGGCTGGGAGCGGCCCCTCCTTCCCCTCAGATCCCTCTTGGGAAGCCTGTCTTCTGTGGGACAGTCTCACAGCAGTTCTGAGGTGGTGGCAGCTCTGTAGCAATTCCAGGCTCCCTCTTTTCTTTCTGTCCTTTTTTTTTTGTTTTTAAATTGCCTGTTGTGTAATGGGTACCAGGTAAGGCAGACAGAGACCAGCACTCTCGGACGGTACTAGGAACATTGGAGCCTGATACTTGAGGGGAGAGGGCTGGGCCCCCGCCAGTTCTTTTTTTTTCAGCTTTTAGTTTTTCTGTAGCTTCTTGAACTGATTTTTTTTTCCTTTAATTTCACCCTATCGGAAATGAGGGAGGGCCCTTAGCATCATTTGTTTTTAGGACAGTAACAGATTTGAAGGCTTAGAAGCTTCCTGGGAAAGGGGACCTGCCTGGGGTTCAGAGCCTTGTCCTTAATTTTGCCTGCCTGCCACCCATTTTTCAGCTTTTAGTTTTCCTGTAGCTTCTTGAACTGATTTTTTTTTCCTTTAATTTCACCCTATCGGAAATGAGGGAGGGCCCTTAGCATCATTTGTTTTTAGGACAGTAACAGATTTGAAGGCTTAGAAGCTTCCTGGGAAAGGGGACCTGCCTGGGGTTCAGAGCCTTGTCCTTAATTTTGCCTGCCTGCCACCCAGAGCTGATAGGGTGACCCTTTTAACCTTTATCAAGGTCCAGAATCTCCAGCTAGAGTTGGGTCTGCCCCTGAAGCCCAGACTCCCTCCCTAGAGGACCTGAGCCGGTAAAGGGTATGAAAGTAAAGATTGTCCAGAGGAAATAAGAATGTATGAGCTCCCAAACACTGCCCTGTCTGGAAGCACACACTTAGGTGTACGAACAAGATGGGTGTCAAGTGCCATGGCCCCTGGTATTTATTTGCACATATGCAATGTAGAGGTTTTATGGGATGTGAATTTTAGAACAAAACTTTACCTTTAAGCTGGAGAAAAAAAGATAAAGTAGAGGGTATATAGGCTCTGAGCACTGATCAGAGAGATGTGAGGAAAATGTGGCCCCCCTACAGGCACCTGGGTCATCTGCATCCTGTGGACAGAGCAGTTGCAGGATGAGAGACCAGCTGTCACAGACTTGGTGGGAGTGAGACCAGGGTTGGGAGGCAGCCGTGCCTCCACTTTGCACACAGCTGGATGCAATTAGGCTTTTGGTTTCAGCTGAGCTGCTCCCGCTCCGCGATGCCACACTGCCCCTCTCCCTCCACCGAACCAGCTGACCAAAGACGGTGCTTGATCTTGAGTTGGAAATGTGTCTGTCCCTCCTCCACGCCCCCATAGGGGAAGATTCTCTTTGTCCTTTTTGTTAGTGACAGATGTGTGTGTGAGCCAGGCTTGTGCTGGTTAAACTTCTCTAACAAGTCAGAAACAGGGTCAGAAACTCAGACCCAGTACTTGAGAAGGAGGAGCCAGAGGGGAAAGGGCATGGCTCAGGATGTCTGAATCTGATTGTCCTCTTTTCTTTCTTCTCCCTGGCAGAGAAGAGACAAGACAATGGACGAGTGTATTACGTGAACCATAACACACGCACTACCCAGTGGGAGGACCCTCGTACCCAGGGGTAAGGACACGAGATGGGAGTGGGGCTGGGCCCTGCATAGCTCCAGCATTGGCTATGTGACCTTGGACTGCATTTATCCTCTATGGTCAATGTTCTGGAACCTTCAGCCACACACAAGAGCTTGGAGATCCTCATGATACAGTGTCGGCCTAATGAGAGCTTAAAAGCAGCTCTTTAAGTTGACCTTCCTGGTGGATGGACAGTGGCCTGATGGATTCCTGTGCTGATTGGGCAGGCTGCTGATACGATTTCAGAAGGATTGAGGGACACCCCAAATACCCTAGACTACCCCCAATCCCTAGAAGCTAGTTGGGGACTGGAGCAGTTGGCACGTTAGGATTGCTGATGGCCACTCAGGCCACGGCCATCCACCTAGGGCTAGTTCTTTGGCCTTGGGACAGTAAATGACCTCTCTGCTGCAGAACTGTCTTCATGACTTGGGTGATGCCAGGTGCATTTCCTCAAGGCCCATGCTCAAAGGCTTTGCAGAACCTGGGTGAAAACAGGAAAAAGCACTTTGGTGGTTGTAGCCCCTTAAGCATTGAGGCCCAGAAGGTGAGGCCAGCCCTTAAACTCTCTCTTTCCGTGTTTGCAGGATGATCCAGGAGCCCGCTCTACCCCCAGGGTGGGAGATGAAGTACACCAGCGAGGGGGTGCGCTACTTCGTGGACCACAACACTCGCACCACCACCTTTAAGGATCCTCGCCCGGGGTTTGAGTCAGGGTAAGAACTTTCCAAAGGCGGCAGCATTATTTGTTAGCACAGGCCTGGTTTATTGTGTTCAGCTGCTATTACTGCCCTCTAGTGGCCAGTTTCCATATCACAGTAGCAGGGATGAGGATGGAAGGGCCACCCTGTTTATTCAGAATAACACCAGTGGTCAGTCTCTCTTTCTCTGTCTCTCTCCCTCTCCCTCCCTCCCTCCTTCTTTCTCTCTCTCTCTTAATCTCTCTCTTTAAAGGCAAGAGTCTGGCTTTATTTCTAGTTTTTCTTTTTACTCCTCAAATCTACAGAAGATCTTAATGGTACGTGCTTCCTTTTTTTTATGCCTCACCTTACTTATCTTTAACATAGCACCAACTCTCCTAAGGGCCAACAAGATATGTTGTTAATTTTTGAGAAGTTACACAGGTTCCAGAACATCTTTACTTTTCCCAGGACAAAGCAAGGTTCCCCTGGTGCCTACGACCGAAGTTTTCGGTGGAAGTATCAGCAGTTCCGTTTCCTCTGCCATGTGAGTTCTGGTACTGGGCTCTCGCCTAGAGCTTGGGGTTATGGAGTTTTTTCAGCACGACTTCCCAGCCCAGCAGCAGGCATCAGAATCTGGTCAGTTGGGGGCAGGTCACTTGACTAACCCTGAGCAGTTGTCTGACGTTGTCTCCAGGAAGCCAGCTTCCATTTCTAGAGGCCAGGCTCTCCCCTACTGGCCCAGGGAGATGGGAAAGCCTGTTCATACAGACAGGAGGCCAGACTGAGTAGTGACCCCTTGAGGCCTGATTCAAGGGTTCTTTTTTTTTTTCAGTCAAATGCCCTTCCCAGCCACGTGAAGATCAGCGTTTCCAGGCAGACACTTTTTGAGGATTCTTTCCAGCAGGTTAGAGAATAATCATGGTATCTAAGACCGGAGGCAGGCCGAAGGTTCCCTCTCACCCACCTCGCTTCTATCACATAGCCCGTTAAACACACATGGTAGAGTTTCCGAGGCATGGGCCTTGGTAAGTGGCTTCTGCTGAAAAGCAGGCCTTGGAGTCCCCTGGTTCCCTACCCCCAGCTTGGAGAGCGGCATGCTAGCCATGATGCTCTCTTTCTCCAGATCATGAACATGAAACCCTATGACCTGCGCCGCCGACTGTACATCATCATGCGCGGCGAGGAGGGCCTGGACTATGGAGGCATTGCCAGGTGAGCTTGGCACCCTTGGTAGGCTGCACTGCACCCCACTTCCCTAGGCTGCTGGGCCAATGGCCAGAAAGCTGCCTCCTCCTTGCTCAGATTGATTGCCAGTGCTCTCATCTTCAGGAGTGGGTGCGGGTATGGCCATTCTGAATGGTGCTAAGAGCCGAGTCCTGGGGTCCCTTGCTGAGCTAGGCACTAACCCATTAGTTACTGGGTCATGGGGAGGCTGTGGGCTCCTGGGGGAGGGGCTTGGGACAATGGTTCTTTTACCAACCAATATGTCATTATTTCTGTACTTTAACAACCAGTCCGGCTGCAGCCGTGAGCAGCAGCTAAATATCGGTGCCATGTGGTTGTTCATTAAAATCAGTCCTGGGTTTCTCCTACTCTTAAGGCAGCTGGGGCAGGTTAAGTTAGGTGTCTCAGTATATATGTGACATGTGTAAGCTGTGTCATAATCCAAAGGGCCTTGATCGGTACTCATCTGTGTGTCATGTACACAGGGTCAGTAAAATTAAAATGGCTGTTATAACCGTAAAAAGAAACTAAAGCATTGTCTTGCCCTCACCGCAGTCCTCCTATAAAAGTTAACACTCTCGGGCCAAACATTGCCTTGGACAATGGGCTGACGGGCCCTGGCAGAGAAAAGGAGTGTGTTAGCCTATGGTGACCCTTCAGTTTGCTCACCTCTCATGGATTGGGGACGTCTTCTTGCTTGGTGTTGGGTTAACTTGCTTCTGGTCCTCCGTTCATTGGTGGCATTGCCCTCTGTGTTGGCCCTAGTGGATCGATTGCTCTTTTTCCCATGGTGACCTCCTCTCCAGGCTCTGCTTGGTGGGCTTCTGGTGTCGCTCCCGCCCTGTGTGTGTCTGTCTCTCTGTGTCCTGCCAGTGGTTTTACCCTATGGTAGGTTACGTCATGCTGTTCTACCACAGGGTAGAACCACGGACAGGATACCGGGGCACCCTCTGCATCGAAGAACTCCTCGTCTGCCTGGCCACAAACCGCCCAGCAGCCAAGGACTGGCCCTGCTGGGATGGCCCCCTGCTGGTTTAGCTCAAGCCCAGAAGGACTCTGAATTCTGGCTTGTGGGTTATACTTAGGGTGCAAAGAGATACTAAGGCATGGGTGTTGGTTCAGATGAATGCATGGAAGTATGAGAAAGGGTCTGGCGATGGGGTCTGGGGTAAGGGGAGGGCAAAGTGCAAGGGAAGTGACATACCTGGTGGAAGTGAGGTTTACAATCCATAGACAGCAGAGATCAGAGCTCACGCATCAGGAGCCGAGAACATACTGCCATGTATTCATATTGCGCTGCTTACCTCAGGGTGGGAGCGGTGTGACTACTATTCATACAGCACCTTTGCGAGCTTTAGAGAAAACTGGCCTTTTCAGGACACTTCCATGTTGGAAAATGGTCACAATATTCTGGCTTTATCAGAAAAAAACTGCTTGACTATTTGCAGGAAAGTTATAACGTGCAAATCTACGATATTTTTCCATAGTGCCCTTATGCATTGCATAGCCTGCACAACTGCTTGGTGGCCCCAGGGTGCAAGGAGCCCCCTTGCCATTAGGCGTTCTGGATACCGAATGTAGAGTCCTAGAATGTACCCTGGGAGCCGACATACACATACTCACGCACACGGGTTTTCCTGAGCATCATCCTCAAGTGCAGCTGTTGTCCTGGTTCACCCTATGTCTGACCCCACCCTGTTCACTGACCAGCTGTCAATACAGGTTAGTCTAGGTGCTGATCCTAGTGGGGCCTGACTCGCGTGTACACGTCACTAGACCACGCTGAAGTAGGACGGCAGAGGGGAGTCACACCTCCAGCATGGGAGTGCAGGGAAGGACCCATTAGTCCTGTTTTCTCTCTCTTCTCTCACAGAGAGTGGTTTTTCCTCCTGTCCCACGAGGTGCTCAACCCCATGTACTGTTTATTCGAATACGCCGGGAAGAACAATTACTGCCTGCAGATCAACCCTGCCTCCTCCATCAACCCTGACCACCTCACCTACTTCCGCTTTATTGGCAGGTTCATTGCCATGGTAAGATTCATTGTCATGAGACCTCCAGGGAGGGCAGCAGCCCAGGAGGCCAGACCCTACACTCCAACAGCAGCCCAACTCCCATCCTCACAAAACTCCTAACTAGAAATTCAAAAAACTAGAGAAGTTCAAGAGATGGTTCAGAACTCTCAGTGACCACCCAGGGACGTTGAGAGGGTTTCCACGTGTTGATTCTTGTAGGACTTGTCAAGCGAAACCTAGGGTGCCTGGGTCACAGACTTCACTTAACATTCAATACGTACCATTGAGGGTGTTGGACTGATGGGGCTTAGTGCTACCCTAACCATCTGCTGCTTTCTCTGGGGGCGGGTGTGCCATTGTCTGTCACTAGTGTTTAGGAGTGACCTGCTAAGACACTCAGCCTTCCGGAAGGGGATTTGGAATCTTCACTAGCTTAGCACAGAACCTTGTAGCCTGGTGTGAGATACAGGAGGCATCTGCCAGGAGCAGGGCAAAGTAGGAAAGGGGGAGTCGAATGCAGTATCTGTATTTATCTAGAAATAGGAACACAGTGTGAATAAGGAAGGGAGTCATGTCATATGCAGCCTGTTGAGTGTCTCATGAGAGTGGAGAACCGGGACTGAGGAGGGTGAGTCTGTGGGAGCCACAGTCTCGTTGCTATATTTGGTAATTTGAGATGTTTCACAGCTGACTTCTTTTGCTTCTTCCTGACTTCCTGAGTGTTCCGCCCTGTTCCCCTCTCAGGAGGACCCCGGAGCCCATGACTAAATATGTCCCTTCCCTTGGTCTGGAAGTTCTTGGCCAAGGTGTTGGGCTCAGGAAGTGGGCGCATTCTTCCCAGGTCTAGAGACTCGCCTGGCCCAGCAACCAACAGGACAGGCCAGTAAAACCCTAGACTATTACTCACCACTGGCCCGCCAGCTCTCGCCGTCAACGGCGCCTGCATTATTTTTGGCTGCCTCTGCTGCCCAGTTTGGAGAGTCCATGAGTCAGGGCTGCCACCTGGATCTGTGCTGACTAAGTCTTCTCTGTGAGTGTGGAGCAATCTCTGCTAGAGCAGGAACTCAAGAGGCAGGTGTGTTGGGCAGGCAGCGGGCCCGGAGGTAGGTTCCTAAGCACTCAGCCTTCCAGCTCTGCTTGGTCCCTGTGGTCTGCAGGTGGGATGAATGTCTGTCCCAAGGTCCCAGTCATGACAAACAGTGTTACTTATTTTCCAGACCCTTTCTTTGGGCCCCTGGGGTAGCTAGATGCCAAGGTGCTCTCTGGGACAGAGGACAGGTAGCAGTAACCTGGCTGTGATACAGAGCATCATAGAGCCTGCCTTGGGCAGTGTCCTGGGAAGATCAAACTCCTTTGCTGTGTTTCTTCCCCCCGCAGGCTCTGTACCATGGAAAGTTCATTGACACAGGTTTCACCCTCCCTTTCTACAAGCGGATGCTCAACAAGAGACCAACCCTGAAAGACCTGGAATCCATCGACCCCGAATTCTACAACTCCATCGTCTGGATCAAGTGAGTCCCCTCCCTTGCCCCACATTGGGCAGAGAGGGGTCTCCGCTTGGGGAGTAGGTGCCAATGGCCTTCATTTTCTCAGCCATAGTGGCCCCCGTGCGCTTACCTAGGCTGTATAAGTGCCTGTGGAGATGCAGAGCTTCTAGGTCCCCATAGGGCAGCTCCAGAAATCTCTCCTCGCGTCAGGAATAGGGCCTTTGCTATTGTTCTGTTTTCTAGGCTACTGGTGTGTCTTCTTGTCCCATGGGCACTAAAAATGAGTGATGGAGCAGGATGAAGGGAAGACCCTTCTAAGATAGATATCTTCCCTCTGTGCTCTCGTGCCCCCCAGAGAGAACAACCTAGAAGAGTGTGGCCTAGAGCTGTACTTCATCCAGGACATGGAGATTTTGGGCAAGGTGACAACCCACGAGCTGAAGGAAGGCGGTGAGAGCATCCGTGTGACAGAGGAGAACAAGGAAGAGTACATTATGTGAGTCTCCAGTGCTGGGGAGAGGGGAACAGAGACACAGCCGGCCGCAGAGGAAGGGTTTCTCACTCTTGTCTCTGGGTGCCTCTTCAGCCAGACCCCACCAGGGATGACATGAACCTCCCATTTTGCATGGGCCTTAAATGGCTGCCCATAGTTGGTCATGGGCTGACCAGATTCAGGGTTGCCAGAGCCAGGGGCCTCTGTTACAGCTCCTGTTTGCTCCTGTTCTTCCTACGTGGTAGACTGCAAGACCACAGGCCGAATTTCTTTGAAGAGGCATGAAACTTAGAGGTCTTCCTCTTCTTTCTTCTAATAGAGGATTTCTGTGTCCCCTGTGCTTGAATCCACTATGTTACGTGTGTTTGTGTGCACATTGTGTGCATTCTTCAGGTCTCTTGGTTCAGTCTTTTAAACTCCACAAGTCTGAGGCTCAGTTGGCGATGGTGGGAGGAGGAGGAGGAAGAGATTTCAAAGACTCACATATCTCCAGCTTGCTGTGGGGTTAGAGGCTCTGCTCTGGGGCCGGCAGCAGCCTGGGCCTCGCTGTGCTAGAAGTTGAGTCTCAGCTGATTCCTTGCTGCCTTGTGACAGTGGCCTCATAGCAGGCCCTGAGCTGCACCTGGCAGTGGTCTCGGGCTCCACTGACAGCTAGTCTTTGGTTTTAGGCTGCTGACTGACTGGCGTTTCACCCGGGGCGTGGAAGAGCAGACTAAGGCCTTCCTGGATGGCTTCAACGAGGTGGTCCCTCTGGAGTGGTTGCGCTACTTTGATGAGAAAGAGCTGGAGGTGAGAGCTAAGGTTGTCGGGACCTTGAGCCCCTGCCTCTGGAGCAGTCCTTTCCTTTGATAGCCTCACTGCGGACCTACAGAAACTCCCAGTAAAACCCCATACTCCCAGCATTCGGTAGTAGGCAAATAACTTGGATTTGGGTCCTCACGCCCACCCCTCCCCAGACCCTTGTTCGAGGGGGTCCATGTTCAAGATTTGTATTATTCATATTATTAAAAATGCCATCAGAAATGGTTGACAGTGTTTGGGGTGGTGCCATCTTCCAGCAACTGGGCAAAGCTCTGCATCCTGGTGGAGTGGGGGCTGGTGCTAGGTAGCTGACACCCTTTTCCTCTGCAGCTGATGCTGTGCGGCATGCAGGAAATAGACATGAGCGACTGGCAGAAGAACACCATCTACCGGCACTATACCAAGAACAGCAAGCAGATCCAGTGGTTTTGGCAGGTGGGTCCTGGTGCCGGCCCCTGCCAGGTCAGGGCAAGGGTCTTGGTAGGGACGTTATAACAGTCCACCAATGGAAACGAGAGCTGATTAGATTTCAATCTCACGGGCTCTTGTGTTATCACTCCCCCATCTTTGACGCTCTCCTCACCTACCCCAGCTTGCAAAAGGAGATAAGAAACCCAACCTTGGGACAAACCGATCTATTGTAGCTGGGCTGTGGCCAGTGCCTTTGACAGGAGCATCAGTGGTCAGCTGGGGTCAGCTCTAAATGCCCGTGTGCGGCAGGGGAGCCCACAGAGAGGAAGGAATGCTCCCGCAGGTCGTGTGGTTTCCTTCCAGCCCGGTGGGATGGGAAAACACATGGTTGGCTCCAGGGAAACAAAATGAGCTCATCATCCTGGATGTAATGAATTGGTTCCTTTGTATGTGTGGGTCTTGTCATTATGAAGTATAGCAAACATGGAAAAAGAGAATATCTGTAAATTTTTTGGTTGAAGTGAATTTGCATACTATAAAATTCACATGTTAAGCATTTTAAAGTATAAGATCCAGTGGTTTTTATAGTGGTTTTTCACAATATTGTGCAACCATTACAACTGTCTGCTTCCAGAGCAGTTCGTCTCCCCAAAAAGAAACCTGTATATTTTTAAAAAGCAGAACTTGGCTGGGGAGAGAATACCTGGCCTGAGGTACCCCAGAGACAGACAGATATCCCATGGACTGGTGGGAAAGTTCTGCAAACACCATCTCTTGGTGCGGCTTCGGGGTTTCCCAGCTTGGTGGCTGTTGTACCCACCCATCCCGGGCTTTGTTATCAGCCCCAAAGAGGGGCCATGGCTGACCAGAGAGTTACAAGTCAGGGTGAAGTGCTGGGCCAGAGGGATCACCTGACTCCACCTTGACTTTCGGAGTTGCAGGTGGTGAAGGAGATGGACAATGAGAAGAGTATCCGGCTGCTACAGTTCGTTACTGGGACCTGCCGCCTGCCTGTCGGGGGTTTTGCTGAACTCATTGGTGTGTTTTCCTTTGCCCTGTGGCACCTTGGGGTGGGGGTGAGGACAGTTCAGAGGGAAGGCAAGACCTAGTGTCTTCCCAGAAGCAAGTCAGCGGGAAGGGAGTGAGCTGTGGCTTATGCCTCTGGGGCTGAGCCATCTGAGGGTGGTGCTGGAGCATTTTGACTTAGGAAGGAATGGTTCTGTTACATACCATGTGTTTTATTTTGGATAACAGGTAGCAATGGACCACAGAAGTTTTGCATTGACAAGGTTGGCAAGGAAACCTGGCTGCCCAGAAGCCATACCTGGTAAGCCTGCTGATTTTAGTGGGAGGTGGCTGGAACCTGATGGACCAGATGAGCACCTAAGAGCAGCCCAGTGGGCAGAGTGGCTTCGGGACCTTGACTCCAGCAACTTTCATGTGGCTCTGGGGTGTTGGGTTGGAGACGAGGAGCTGTGGCGTACCCAGGCTACCTTTGTCTGGGCCTCTGGTCTATTGGGAATTGTGACAGCAAGTATGTACCCTGATGGCCACACTAGGTATTAAATATTAAACATTAGTATTCCAGTGGGCAAAGAGCTGCTGCCCTGAGTGCCCTCCTACCCGAATCCCCACTTCCTCAGCTGCCTGAACCATCTCCTAACCCCTCTATGGTCCAGGAACCTGAAGCATTAAGGCCTGACGAAGCAGGGTCCTTGAGGACCCTGTTTCAGCATCTCGCCAGCTAGTTGGCATTGTGGTTGTGCCATAGCCGTGTGAACTTTTGATTGTCTCAGCCAGGCAGGGGTCAGGCTATTAAAGCCCTGACCTTCCCATGCAGACTGTACTATTCCCCTCTCTCAACAGTTTCAACCGTTTGGATCTCCCACCATACAAGAGCTACGAACAACTGAAAGAGAAGCTGCTGTATGCCATCGAGGAGACAGAGGGCTTTGGACAGGAGTAACCGACGCTGTCCCCTCCCATTCCCCCAGCACACATGTAGTCATGAGTCCTCCCTGCCTGAGAGGCCGCTGGCCGCAGCCCCTGGGAGGCCCTCCCCACAAATGGTGGCCCTGCATGGGACCTCACTGTCATCAGCCAGTGGCAGCAGAGTCTGACGTCAAGAGGCCCTGCTCAACCCTCCCTCATACCCACTGGTGGCAGTCTGGAATAAAGGCCCCAGTTACCGTGGCCTCATTACCCATCACAGTCTGGAGAGCAAACCTGCAAAGCTCACCCTCCTTCTCCCCTAAGACCAACCCAAGGTGTGCATGAGTGTGCAAGGAGGGTGCCTGTGTGGAAGGGCTGCAGCAGAAGCCCCAAGCCTTCCAGGGGAGTTAGGTGAGGAGACTAGCCACTTTGGGTAGCTGTCTGGGCTAAGAAATCCCCGAGTCTTTGCCAGTAAAAGAGGTTCTGTTTTAAATAGAAGTTTTCCAGTGATTTGTATAAAATGAAGGTCTGAGAGAGCTTTTCCCACACTCAGAGCTCTGGATCAAGGCTGTTTTGCTTCCTCCCGTAGCAAGCCCCAGCCATGGGGGCTGAGCTGCAAGGCCCCTCTCCACTCAGGGCTGGCCAGTTCATTCTTCCCAGCCAATAAAGGGTTGTCAGCTGCTTGGATGTCAGTGAGATGGAAACAGCAAACTCAGAATTTCTTTTCCCTTTACATAAACTTGAAGCATTTCGTGTGTAGGGTTCCTTTGTGTTCTTGGTATGCTGCTGTCCCTTTCTGTCAAGGAGCTGGTGTATCAGGTGTTGCTGAGACCTTGAGAGACCCAGCATCATTAGTCCAAGAATTTCTCAAACAGCTACTCCTCTTAGGAACTTGCTCAGCAGTTCTGCGAGCTCAGACAGGCCTGACCTGGCAGCTCGGCTTCACAGTGGCCTCATCCCCGAGCCTTGACAGAGAAGGGGGTGTGCCCTGGTGCCAGCCCAACCTTGCCGCCTTTGATAGAGGAGAACTCCCTTTGCTAGGTGTAGTCATCTGGGTTCTAGACCTCTAGGCGGACCTGTTAGTCCCTTGTTAAGAATGAAGTATGTCCTGGCCACCCCAGAGTGTGTTTATTTTGCCTAGAAGCAAGGCTTTGTCTGCACACAGGAAAAGATGCTCGTGGAGGCCAGCAGAAGGGCCTCTGCTGCACAGAGTCTGACTTGATTTCGGAGCCCCTCCTAGGCTCTGCTGTGGGCTTCTGCCGTGTATTGAGTCCTTCAGGACGAACACAGTCCTGTGGGATGCTGGAAAGGTGATTGTTGTGAACTCCCTGGTCCAGGTCTCCAGGGTTCTATCACCGAGCATCAGCTGCAGACTACTCCAGCTTCCTAGGACCCCAGGCAGGCCCTTAGACCAGCCATGGGCCTTCTGAGGACAGTCTCACGTTCCCGGATCCTCGTCCTTCCCCCCGGCCTGTGGAGGGACAGCCCGCTACTGTGTTGGGTGTGTCTATTTGGGTGGCTCAGCTCATTGCAGCTCAGCCTTTTTTCTCCCCGGAGTTGTTTGCTGTGCTTCCCTGAAGCGTCTCGGCATGTTGGGTCGGGGTGCAAGCTGCCATGTGGGGTTTGGAAGCCTCGGGCTCACATGTGTTCAGAGTATGTTCATGTGCGCATGTGTGTATGTACATGTATATAACTGAGGTGTGTCTGTAAGGAATGTCCTTTGGTAGCTTTGGGTTGGTTACCAGATTGTTTTGTAACGCCCAACCTCTTGCCTCGGTATTGCCAGTCTCTTGTGCAATAAACAATCAGCAGCTGTGGGTGGTGTTGGCGTGTTGTCTCCAAAATCATAGGAGGCCTCTGGGCCGCACAGACCCTCCAGGCCTGAACGGGGCCGGAAGTTCCATGACCTTGCTGGTTTTGAGACGCGCGTGCGTTATTAACCAAGACAGCCACACTGCTGATTGGCAGCTGAGTCCTGGTCCTGGAATCACCGGCTTCAGCCGTTGGTCATTTGCCTCACTGCAGCCTTTCGCCCTCACAGGCCTAGGTTTCTTTGACCAGTTGCTGTGGGGCCAGAACACCCAACAGGTGCTGCCGCAGGTTGGACAGGCTTTGGAAACCAGCTTGGGGACGCTGTCCTGGGCAGTCATTTATTCAAGAAACATTTCTTGGTGATTCTTGGGATCTACAATGATAAAGGGACTCTGACCTTGACTCTGGTCATGCAAGATCTTGCTACCTACTTTTTTGAGGATTTAAGAGGTCAGATGGGGCAGATTACCACGCTGATGGGTCTCGGTGCATTTGACCCAGAAATGACTTTGTTATGGATCGAGCCTTGCCCTGATGTGCTTCCTCTCAAGGGAGGCAGAGCTGTTCAGAGGGGACTCCTCCCGGGAGTTCGTCAGCTGAATTCACTACTTCACTCCTCTGCTTCAAATCCTTTTTCACTTGACAGGGCAGTGTGCTATGCTCTGAGAAAATCATTGACAAAATTCCACAAGTTATACAGACATCTCATAATTCAAATAAGACATGTTCAGGTAGAAATTGTTCTCACTTTGATCCTTAGAAGTAACTTCTGTGCAGTGTGCTGTGGTCCTTCCAGACTATATTGTGTGCATATGCAAATCAAATATACATATGGTTTTTAAATATACAAACATGAGATCCTATACATGTTGAGGAACTTGTCTCATTAAATAAGGTGTTAGGGACACCTTCCCACGTCCATCCACAGATCTCCAATTGATTCTTCTCTGTGTGGTATTCCGTATTATGGTGGTTCTATAGTACACCCTATCTTTATCATAACAGACATGGCAGTGTGTCCAACAGTTTGCCTGTGGCTGCACAGTTTTGGTGAATGCCTTGGACAGGTCTTATGCACTGATGCGCTCTTCCAGGAGATGGCAGTCGTCCTGGAAATTAGGTGGTTGATGATGTACCTTTATTTTTATTTAAAAATTTTTAAAAGGTTTAAAATTTAAAGATAGGATCTACAGTGAAAGGCTTCTCCTCTTTTGTTCCTCAGCCACTCTGATCACCTTCTAGAGGCAACTATTGCTGGCTTCTTTTGGATCCTTCTAGATACACTTTAAAAATCCCAAGATTCTACCCAGTAGCCTTTCAAAAAGGTTCTTGTTTTACTAGCCTTAGCAATGGACAGGATGCCTTGTCACCCTACTTGGTGACCCCTTTGTCCTCCCAGCACTCTGTTCCCTTTTCCATCTAACTCTGGGCATCTTGTCCTTATACACGATCAAAATTTTTAACATTTACTTTTTATTGTGTAACCATAATGAAATCTTCTGTGCTTTTTCTGAAAGTTTATTCTAAAAGCTGAAAAGCAACATTACTATGATTATATAAATACTGTCTACTCCAGAAGTAAATCGTATGAAGTTAGACAACTGTTTTTTTCTTGCACAGTTCTTTCTCCCTGGGGGCGGGGCGGGGGGGGGGTTCTAATTACCTCTTTTTGCTTTTACTATATCCTCAATTTTTTTTTCTTATTCTGAAGTGTTTCAAGTAAAACTAGATAGGCAGGGAGGGCCCCTACCCCTACATGCTGTAATAAGTTCCTCATGGAATTAGCCAAAGCTATAAAATTATTGTGGAAGTGAAGAACAGATACGACTCCCTTTGTCCCCCAAGGTCCCCAATGTGTCTCTAGGTGCCAGTAAGCCTTTATATAAGGTAGGACTTCACTGGTTCTGGAAAGCTCAGTTCTTGCTATCCCACTGCCCTTCTATATTGGGGCTTACCTCACCCTTCTAGAAAAACTTGCCCTAAAGATCTATATGCTTTCATTTAGAGAAATATTTATAAGCTCAGCATAAACAAGGCCCCAGCTTCATCTTGGGGAAGAAAAGTCAGTGCCCAAAGTTTTTACCTCAGCTCATTTCCCTATAGTCTACCCCATGAATTCAATTTAAAATACTCTTTTATCCAAGTCCCTCTGATTCTGAGGTTGGTTCAAGTACCACAGTCAAGCTCACTTTCCTGTAGTGCATGCTGCATGAGTCAAGCATCAATCAACTAACTCAGATTGGAGCATGTGACTTCTTTGGCACTTTCTATTATTTGTATCTTTTGAACATCATAATGGACTCAGGGCCCAACTCAACTCAGTTGGTCCCAGTGGCAGTAATCCTTGTTTTCTTTTTATGCTCATCACAATTTTAGCCTCTTTGATTCTGTTGTCACCCTTTTGGATATCTTTGATGGTCTACATGGTATTCTATTCTTAGTTTTAGTTCTCTTGCTCTGTAGAATCAACTTCTCCACCTAGGAGCTCTGGTTCTTTCTAGTATAAAATATTAGAAACCAATAAGGGTTCTGTTGAGATAGCACAGTGAATTCATGATTTATCAATTCCTCTGCTGCTAACGCATAATAACTTCACACAAAATATAAAAAGAGAAAAACAAAAGGCTGGTTCAAAAATGAGAAATAATTCCAAGGGTCAGAAAAAGAACAAAATTTAAAACATTGAGCAAGATTGCAGTTGTGGGTCTGCCAGTGATGGCTGGGAGTTCAGCTGCTATGGGGTGAGTGGTGTAAATATGCTCCAGTATAGATGGGTTGGGCACCATCCCACTGCTCCCTCCTGTTTCATGGAAGCAGGCCAACCAACACACAAAACAAAACTGTCATTGCTGAGCACCTGGCTATGGCTTTGAGAAAGGTGGAGGCCTAAGGCAGTAACTCATCAAGCCAACCCGTCTCACTGTTTCTGGTCTGGATCTGTGATATTCCTTGTGTCCTCCGGCCAGGGTCCTGTATAGGAACTTTTCACTGCCTCAGTTTTCATCCCTCCTCCTGCCTTCCTGCTGTCCCCAAGAGTCTCTCCAGCGTCGTGCTTATTTCTCATCTGCATTTCCGTCTGCAGCATCTTAGGTTAAGACTTCTGCTTGGTCGTTTACACTCCTCCACCTGCTTTCCACTTTTGAATACTTTGGTTAACACCCTTGTCCACTGCTGAATCCTCTCGTGTTCTCTTCGACCTTGTGGATCAAGACATTAATAATACTTTCTTGGCTGTCATTTTAGCTAGGCCAGAGACGGTGAAGAGATTGGTTAATCTGCTACCTCAGTTAACTTCCTTTCCTTTGATAGATGCCTAGGGGCAGAGGAAGGGACAGCTTGCAGCTCCTTCCAGTTAATTCTTGGCTGTGGTTCCCACTTTCCTCTTTCCAGAAATGTGTTGAATTCCCTTGTCTACCTCTCAGGTGCTACCTCTCAAATTGGGCCAAATGGGAAATCTTTTACATTCATTCACTGTCATTTTAATGGCATTTAGGAGGAAGAAAAGATAAATACTACACGTCAGAATTGAATTTTTGCCAGTCAGCCACGATTAAGCTCATTGCGCCTCACCTCTAAGAGCACTGACCCAGTTCCTTACTCAAGGTTTGCTTTGTTTTGTTTTGTTTTGTTTTGTTTTGTTATCTCCAAAGCAGTGGTGAAAATAGAAAGACCTATTTATAAATAAAAGGGATGTTTTACTTCTGCATTTTCTAACATTATCTTCATTCTAAGACATTAATTAGGCACTGAAATTCAAAAAGACACACTAGAGATTTATGGATTACCCTGGTGAATTCTTGTTGTTATCTGTGGGAGGCAGACTTCGCACATTGCCATCTCCCCACCCCTCCACCCCTACTCCATGACCACCTCTTGGTCTCATACCCTCCCGGTATAATCCCTTCCCTTTGAGTGGGGCTGGGTTAGTGATTTGATTCTAACCAATAGAATATGGAAAAGATGATAGGCTGTCACTTCTGTGATTAAATTTCAAAGGATTGTGACCTGCTTCTTGCTAGCTAACTCTCCATTGCCTTCTCGGTTTGTGTGCTTTGATGAAGTGAACTGCCATATTGGGGTGGGCCATGTGGTAAGGGACTGAGGGCAGCTTCCTGTCAACAGCCATCGAGACACTGAGGCCCTCAGTCTAATAGTCCATGAGTAACTGAATCCTGCCAACAACCACATGTGCTTGGAACCTTGAGATGACTGAAGCCCCGCTGACACCTTGATTGCTACCCATGAACATCCCTGATTGGAGGACCCAGCTAGGCTGTGCCAGATTCCTGACCCACCAAAACTGTGAGGCAATAATGTGTGTCGTTTTAAGTTGCTAAAGTTTATGGTAATTTGTTATGCAGTAAATAACTAATATACCAGCCTAGGTCAGATTAAATGTCCTTGGATTAGTGCCTCTTTCATGCCCTGGGTTCTGAATGTGGCCATGATTTTTAATAAATGAAGCACCATGGCATGAAGATTATCTGTAAATCAAAAAATCACTCTAACCAAGAATATAAGCAGGAAGGTACTAGTATCACTTTTGTTCCTTTTCTTAGAGAAAGAAAATACTGGGAAATGGGAGTCATTTCAGTCCTCCCCGCCAGCCCATGGCCTGACATCATTTGCCCAGCAGCATTGATGGTCTCAGAGGCCTTAGGTCTGGCCCAGCGTGTGACTATGGCACTCTGCCTTGAATGTCATTACTGCTTATCGGGGCCTCCAGCCAAACCCAGTTGGCAAGAGTCATGTCCAGTCTCTCAAGGACAATTTTGGGTCCATTTCCTATGTAATTGCAGGGTGAGCAGTAGAGTAGGTGGTGCCATTACAGCAAAAAATTAGCCTGAAGGATGGCCTTTGCAGCTCCAGGACTCCTGCTGAGGGTTGGATCAAGGGGGGCATCTCCCACCACAGTAGTGGCCTCCCTCATCAGTACCTGGGCTCTGGTGGGCCTTGAGTGTGGAAGTGTTCTTTCTTCTGGGAGAGGATTCTTTTTACTCTTGAACTTTTGGGTTTTATAGTAATGCTTGTTTGCCAACTCCTTGTGATTGGTTCACATTGATAAAAATATGGAGTATGTGGGGCAGGGAGAAGTAGCTCATGCATTAAACTTTGACTCTTATCCCATCTTGCTCTCCTTCAGGGGTACACACCCGGGGGGATCAGTTGTCTGCCACTGGGTAATGGAAACCCTTGGATAAGTATTTTTTTTTCAGCTTTAGTGAGACATAGGTAACATATAATGTCATATAAGTTTAAAGTGTACAATGTGACAATTTGATATATGGACATATTGAGAAATGATTGCCACAGTAAGGTTAATTAACACATCTATAACTTCACATGATTGCCATTTTGTTGTTGTTGCTGAGACATTTAAGGCTGTGTTGTGGTAAAACCATTTAAGATCTACTCTCTTAGCTGGTTTCAAGTTTACGATACAGTGTTGTTAACTATCGTCACCATGCCATGCCCTGAATAGATATGACAGAGAAGAATGTGGGAAAGTAGGATGGGGTGAAAGGTTTCATTTTAGATAGGGCTTTAGGGAAAGCATCTCTAAAAAGGTGTTCCGTCCTGAAAGATAAGGAGACAGTCAAGCAAAGAGCCACATCCAGGGTTGGGCCTATAAGGTATACTGGCCTGAATGCCAGAGAGACTGGCATATTCTAGAAACTTGTAGAAGGCTGGTGTGGCTGAGCACTGATGGAGGGTGAGTAGGACCTGTGAATGAGATTGGCAGGTTTGTGTGGTCCCAACGTGTCCCTCCTATATTGCCAGTGTGTCCATGGGAGAGGGACACCGGAGGGGTTTTCTTCTGCCTGAGCCTGCTCAGACCTCTTCATTTCCTAGGCCTAACCTCATGGCCCTCTCTCACAGAATAGGTGGGAAGTATAGTGTATCCAGGAACGAGCGGTGTGAAATGGGATTTGAGAAACATAGTATTACCTCTACCACGAGCAATTAAAAGTTATGAACTAATGGATCTATCCCAATGAAGATAGATCTTTACAACATGGTTTTAAATTAAAAAAGGCAGGATAGGAAGGAATGAGACCTAAGGGGAAATACATGTATAAATTAAAACATGTACATACCAATTTGCTGCATATTCTTCCAGGATCTATCTGTATCTATGAACATTTATTAAACCTATTTAAATGTCTACCAATTGTGCATATATGTGTGTAGGGGAAGGTTAGAATGATAGTGGAAGTCAGGATAAAGGGAAAAAAAAATCAAACAAGAGAGAGGCCCTAACAGTGATGATGATGACAGTAAGTCATGAACTGAGGTTCATCCTCCAGCCAAATGACTCTAGCTGAGGACAGAACATGGAAAAGTGAGAGAAGGTAAGCAGAAATTGCAGGTAGGTGACCCTAGCAACAGAAGATGAGATAGATGCATATTTGAATGTAGGCAGGGCAGTGAGAGTGCAAGAGGGCAGCTGTCACAGATGGTGCATGTAGTAGGACAAAGAGGTAGCTGATGTAGAGGCTGAAGGTAAGCAGGCGACCAGAGTGGGGTTTGTGTGTGAGAGGGGGGATAAGTGAGTCTTTATATGCTGAGGGATAGGAGGTAGGGATGAAGCCAGGGTTGTGAGGAAAGAAGGGATAATAGATGAACTAAGGATCCTCGTTGGTTATTTTGGTTAAAAGATTAGCCAAATTATATTGTTATTCATCAGACTTTAGCTGTGACATATAGAAAGAGGTCACAGATGGGTACTAAGCTACAGAGAAGGAAGATACTTTGTGGAGTGCAATAGACATGTATGTATGAGAAGAGATCTTGAGCTGGGAGAGGACTTCTTAAATATGATCTACAACGTGCTAACCATAAGGCAAAAGACTGATAAATTTGTCTACATCAAAATAAAGGTTCCCTAACTTCCGTGTGTGCAGGAACCACATGGAGGGCATCTTAAAAACACAGATGGCCAGAGATGCTAATGCAGTAGGCCAAACTATATAAATTTACAATGAAATAAATTTTAAAAGGTAATACTTACAGCACATGATAATCATTTTACATTTTACTATCATAAAATGCGTTCTTGAGGTTATTTTTACCTGTTATATTCATATTTAGATAATACGTGTGGTGCTGTGCTACTGTGCATCTCTTTCCAGCTCATGTTGGCATACTGAAATAAGCCATATGGGAGTATTTATACCAGGGAAATTGGGAAAGGCTACAAATCAGCACCCTTCTCCCTCTTCTTTGAAGAATTGATTTATACATATTTATCAGCACACGACTGAATTTGGTCTCTAAAGAAATCAGAAGTGGTTTCAGCAGTGAGGAAAATCAAAGCATGAGCTATCTGAAGGGCAGAGAAAACTTTGTATATGCATAGCCTAAGCATTTTTTAGTGTTGGCATAGTACAGCAAGGGTGGTGTGGCATCTTGACCCAATCTTTTTGCACCCCTTCACCCTCTAAATTCCTTCAAAACCTTGCCGGGATGGTTGTAGCCCAAAGCAGAAATGACAGGAAGCAACTTTGGGGAAGGTTCCCAATTCTCCCTTGAAATGGCAATCAAATATTTTCTCTTGCTGAGAGATGAGATTAGTCAATGGTGCCATCTAGTGTCGAAGAACAGATTGGCTCCATAGAGGAGTACTTAACGATTTCTCTTGATTTAGGCCCTGGAAACATATTAACTTTAATGTTTCTTCTTCCTTTCCTCTATTCTCTTTCCTCGCTTCCATGTTCCTACCTTCTGAGTCATTTTCTTTTTCCACCCACTCCCCCAACAAGAATAGCCATTTTTTTTTTGAAAGAACTCCATGTAGCTCCCAGGCAAAAATAAATAATGCCAAGAGTGGAATGACATAGATATGCAAATCAGTAGTTGCCTATAGTGTTTAATTTGAAGCAAATTTTTTTAGGGGAGTTGAAGAAATTGTTTCTTGTGGGTCACATAAATCAAATGTTCTCCGCCTTCCCAACATGCCTCATCTCCTTCCCATTTCCTGGGACAGGGGCATGTGAAGTAGGGTGTTGTAGTGCATATAACAAATACATTCTCAAGTCTAATTTTTGCTTTATAGATATTTTCGTAGAAAAAATGGTAGAAGTCCTGTTCATAACTTCCCAGTGAATGGGCTATTTCATTACTTTATGAAGACTTATGTTAAGTCATTTATTTGAAGCAAAAGTAATTATATATGTTTGAGTTCTCATAGCTGGAGAGTCCTCTAGAAATTGGAGGATTCTGGGATTGCTAATTCCTGCTACAAAGGTTTACTTTGCATGTAACACTTTGGAGAAGTAATATGGTAGCTTCTCAGTAAGAGTACTTCCCTTTTGTCTCTTTAGTGATTGATGGTCTGAGCAAAATTAAATAACATTTAACTAGTTGACTCAAAGTTGTTCCATTCTGATAGTTTCTATCTTTACATTAAGAACTAGCCTGTAAATTCAGGGATATTTCAGATGTTATCACACAAAACCACTAAGGAATAAATATCATACATCTCTGTAACATGTGTAGCAGGAACAGCCTGATTGCTGTAGCAAGTCATTCTGAAGTGTTTGGAAGTAGAAGTGAAGGTAATGTTACAACTATAGATACCAGATCCAGATTTGGGATCTTTTCCCAGGATACTTTTTCAGTGTTTTCAAAATAAAAGTAGTTTAGAAATCTCGAGACCACCAGGCTATACACATGCAAGGTTTCATTTTAGTTTGAGCGCCTAAGGTTTTAACAAGTTGACTGCTATTAGTATAAGCAAGACTTTATCAATAGCCTTTCAGTGCTCACCCTCTTATACAGGATGGCAGCAATTTTGCCTTAGAAAATGAGTCTAAATGACTCTAGAGGCTATAAACTATTTTTGTTTAAAGTAGGAATTGAGAATCCTATTAGGAAAATTCAATTTTGCCCACATGTGGATCAAACTATTAAATATAATAGGCCTGGGTGTATTTCCATGTTCTTAGATGCTCTATAAACATTTCAACTTAACAGTGACAAACTTAAAACCCTGTGGCATATTTTCATTAGACCCTGGAAAGCTTTTAAAAGTTCATATTGTACTAAAGATAGACCTGAATCCTGTGTGATCTCAAATTACCGCCTGACCCTTAGAAAGGGTCCACTACTTGGGATGACATTCTCATTTCCCCATCTAAAGCCTCAGAACCATTGCATCCTGGCTTTCCTAACTGTTCACTGGAGAAGTTAATGGTCCAGGTTTCCTTTTCTTATCAGTCTGTTGTAAACAAAGAAATCGAATTGCAAAACCTTCAATAACTTCTATGGTTTTAAATACATCTCAAGCTTTGAACTGTGCATTTCAAATTTCTTTTACTCAGATGCACCATCTGATTTTTGACTGCTGCAATAGACAAGTAAAACTTGGTTCTCTGTAGGTCTTCCATTACCATCCTTCTCTTAAAATGTTTCTTTTGAGATTCTTAATGAAACTTGAAATAAGCCTTGACGTGGGCATGCTTCTATTTCCGTAGAATAAAAGCTGTTAAACATCATAGTATTGACAAAGTTCCACTTACTAGCTCTTTGGCAGGTCTGTGGAATAGAAATGGCTACTTCTGTAACTTTGAAGCATTATAACATTATGAAGTAGTGTTTGAGATTGCATTTAGTTTTAGTGCTACTTTATTGTATTCTTAAATCTCTGGACCTTGATAACCCAGATGGTGCATTTAGAGAACTTTCACGAAATTCTAACTGCTCAAGAGAGAAAATTAATATCCAAGCGACTGCTGTTTTACCAAATAACTCAGCAGCTTATTTAATTTGTTCTGAAGGAGCCATGAGCACTTATTTTGGGGGAATTTCATTCCGTCCTCAGTAACATCCCCATCAACCTTGTAGTCTGATGTACTCAGACCTTCTGCAGTAGTAACTGAATGTGTCCCTTAGGAACAACTGCTTTAGAGACTTCACAGATGAGGATTCTGAGGCACAAATTAGGATCCAGGTCTTTCGAGCTCAGTTGAGAGTTCTCCTCACTATAGCAAGCTAAATTTTAAGGAATGAGACTCTTTCATAAAAGACTCCCAAGTCTAAGATAATCCTTTAAGGCAGCTTCAATTAAAGGCTGCATTGTCTGCTTCTGAATACAACAGATCCGCCACTCCCACAGTCAAGAACGACTAGAACACAGACTTAAAAACCAAGCCATTTAATTGTGTCTTTGAAGGTAAACAATACATGAAGCTGGATGCCAAGCCCTGAGAATGCCAGAGCTACGGGTTCAAAAGTCCCATGGTGCTGTATTCTCAACGTTGTTCAGAAGGGTCAGAACTTCAGTGTTCCGAGGCAGAGCACTTTTGGAATTCATGCATTCCATTTAGCAATTCTGCAAACTGCCAGAAACAGACCCTAAGAGTCTTGAGATGGAGAAAATTCAACTCCTGGTTTTACAGATAAAAGAACGAAGAGTACCAAAAATGTTATGTTTACTCTTCTTCACTTTTCTCACACAATCTGAAGCCTAAGCTGTCACATTCCCAACTCATAGCAGCCTAAACTGCAGTTTAGGTACGAGATCCATCCCTCTATCCATTTACGTCCACGTAATGCCATAGCAAGAGTGACCAGTGGCAGAGAGCTCTCATCAATGCAGCTTTTAACAAGCACTTAAAATGAAAAGAACCCTCTGGCGGCACACTGAGTTAGTTTATAAGATTTTAATTTACAAATTAAAAAGCAACATGTTTTATTTTTTCTCCTTTTTCTCTTCTTTCTTTACATCACTCTTTTCCTTATCTTTCTCTTTGTCATCTTTTCTATCCTTTTTGCTCTCTTCTTTTTCCTGCCCTTCTTTCTTCTCTGCATCCCGGTTGGCAATCTTGTTGTTGATGAGGTTGTGTAGGGCGACCACAGAACGGATCAGGGAGGCCAAATACACCACTACCATCTGGTCATTGGTCTTCAGGTAAAAAGCTTTGACAAATTCCTGCAGGCTCACGTCTGGCAGCAAGTTGAAGACGTCCTGTAGCTGGTAGATGATCTGGTGGTTGATGGGCAGCTTTCCTGTGGCCACCTTCTCCAAGTAGCTCCTGATATCCAGAAGCTTGGAGTTCAGTCCCTTCAAACCATGGACCTGGTTTGTGATCCGCTGAGAAAGAGTGCCCACGGTAGTGTCTTTGATGTCTCTGTAAGAATCCAGAAGGGCGGGCAGGAAAAAGCATCAGTGTACTTACTGTATCATTACTGTATCATCACACAGATTCTTACATTCTAAGGAAACACCCAGCTTTGCAGAGAGGGGCAAGTTTTCAAAAGAAAAAATATTACTTCTCTATTTTACAAAGATCTGAGTATAAATTGTCTTAATTTTGTTTTCACTGAGAGACATGTACTTCATTTTTCTCATCACAGGCATTTTTTTTTTAAAGCTAAAATGAAACTATTTTCACTTAAAATAAAAGCTCTCTCTTTCAACTTCCTTGTTCCTAAAAAAGGGTGGCATTTTCTCCACCTGCATCTATACGATATTGTGAGTCAGTAGTAACTTTTGAACTGGAAAGAATCTTATTGTTTGAGAAACACTATGACCCTTTTGAATGTAACAGGGTTATAAAAGCAGAGTACTTTCAACTGAAACCCATCCAAAGAAGTAGATTCTCTGCAGAAAACTGGCTAGCTACATTCACTGAAAAAGACATACAGTAGAAAAGGACATGCCTAAACTTCTTTTACATGTCTGTTCCTGTCACAGTCAGCGTTAGTTTGCAGACAAGGTATACTATTCACAAAGTCATAAAGCGTAACTCAACTTTAGAGGTGATCCAAGCTTAGAACCCAGGTCTCTATATTCCTGCTATTGATATCTTCCTACTCCGAGCAGCCTCTTGGACACTTATGACTCTGATGCCATCCTAAGTCTCACCGTAACAAGTGTTCGACTCCAACTTCCTCAGCTTCCTCTGCTCCAATTTCACTGGTCACATGCTCAAATGTTTTTGAAGTTGGCGTTCCATCCTGGAGAGGAAGCTTAACTGTAGTTATTTATTTATAAACAAACTGGAACATGTTCCTTTTCACACCTTGATTCTTCTGCTTTAAGTCTAATCACTTCATGGGTGCATTACTAGGTTTTCCAAGGCAAGGGGAGGGGGTAGGTTTAGTCTTCTCTTCTAGGCTAATTATCACAGTGGCCTTGCTCAGTGACAAGGTTTGCTGGGGCATCACTAGCTCACTTGTGAGGAAAATCTTGATATCCTCTCAATCCCACAGTGGGGACTGATTAGGAAGTCTTTATTAGGTTGACTTTTAAAGTACATAGTTCTTTCCAGGAAAGATAATATAAAGAATACCTGTATTTGAGACAAGCTCATGTCAGAAAATATAACTTTTAAGCATCCATTGTTCCTTGGATCAAATGACACCAGAGCACCAAAATGATGCAGTAAGAACAACTGGCTTTCCAGTGGTCGAATTTATCAAAGATCCATCTGGGGATGTGGTACACTGTATCACCTAGTGATTTCCTGATGAGACTCAGGAGAAACTTCTCAGATCTACTAACAGAAGAGGATGTACATCTCCCGTAAAGGCTGCAAAATGTTTGCGAGGCAGGACAGCGTATCAGTGAGACTATAGACTCTATAGCCAGACTGCCTGGGTTCAAAGTCTGGCTCTGCCATGTGTGTGATAAAGGAGCTACAGGATCTTGGGTAAGTCACTTAATTTCTACTAAGTGGTATAAACCTCAACTGTTATTATTTCATCCAGGGCAATGTGAATCCTGCCAATGCCACTTTCCTCTTGGCTTTGTAGGCTAGGATGGTCACAACCTATGACGATCTTGGGGGACTCATGGCACAATTTTTTTAAGTACTAATTTTTCCCTGGTTTCATCTTACAAATGATCCTTATGTCTCCTCTATCTGCTATTTCAAAATCTTGCTTAACTGGTGTATGTGTATACATGCATGCATGAGTGTAAGCAGCCTTGAATTCCTTTTAGAAAGACGCAGGGTAAAGATTAACTTAAAAACTGTATCAAAACTGTATCAAGACAGGGATGAAAGCCTTATGGCAACTAGACAATAAATTTAGATCTAAGCTCCCTGGTAGCAAGGCAAAAAGAGAAAACGAGGATAGAGTTCAGTGCGAGAAACATTTGCAGGGAGCTAACCTAAAATCTTTTTTCCAGATTTAAAAACCGAGTCTAAGGATAAATACTACATATATAAATCTTAATATAGACTTTATCCTCCAGGCTTTTGACTTTGGAAATTCAAGATCAAGCTATCTGCATACCCTAAGTGTAAATATTTTATGCTCCTATCCTAGAATCAGAGTTCAATTTCCCAGGAAATAGAGAAAAGCTATATTGTGGCAGCTCTTTATGTCTTTACCCAAAGCACAAGCTAATGAACCACAAAGCAGGTACTGGATGAGGTGAAGCTGAGTGTTCAGGTGTCAAAGCACACAGATGGGTCTTGCCATCTAGCTCCAGGCAGCTCTGACATACTTTATTTGAAAACCTATGCTCTAGTCTATAGGGACTGAAAATCCTCAAGGAGAAAGGAATATTGGCCCAGAGGGGGCCCAACAGTAGAAACTGCATAAAGACTAAGCTCACTAGGCTCTACATTTACTTTGTTATGAACATCCTTGGGCAATCGCTGGACTACTTTGGGCCTCAATTTCATTTGTAAAAGGGGACTTTTGAGTTTCACAATCCTCTATTTCTAAAATGTGGCGATTCAAATACTCCAAGGAAAAAACCATAATACCAAACTGTTAACAGAAATCAATAACCTTCTCTTTGTTATAAAGGATTTGCTGACTTGGGGGAGGGAAAAAAAACCCAAACCCCAAACAATTGCTCCATAAATAGCAAATTTAATTTCCTAGGCTCATAGCAAGATGACTTACATCATGGACTTCTTCCACTGAAATATATGCTTCTGTGGGCAGTCCCAGGTCCTTTGGCTTCACGTCAATGATGACTAATACCTGGCAGAAAAATACATCTAAGCAAACCACCTCATACTGAGCACATAAGGAATAACTGCAGCCATTCTTCTGATCATGAGTATTGAAGCAATTTCATTCATTCAATCAGACATGAGTAAGAATTTTCAGCAAAATGAGTTTACATTCAAATCTCATCATTTGCTATTCTTCACTCCCATTAATTAACAAGCTGAGGAGTAGCATAGTACAGTTATCAAGCACAAAGAAATTGGAATCAAGGCAGCCAACATTTTAATCCCAGCCTCAGCATCTACAAAACTTACTAACCACTTTAAACCTCAGTTTTCTTATTGTAAAGAGGTTAACAGCTCCATATAGTCATTGAGACGATTAAGGAAGACAACTTAGGTACCTGGCACTTGGCAGGTATTTACTGTTAATTATTTAATACAGTGGGTTATTGTGTAATACACAGAACATTACCAATTAACACAAGCTTACAAAGAAAAAGCAGTGAAATGATGTGTTACCCAAATCCTTCCTAGGATGCTCTTATTTGAGTTCACTGGCAAGGAATATCATTCAAGAGTTTTAAAGATAGAGTGTACTCACTGAGTTAGGGCAGTATCTTTTCATGAGTTCATTGATGGCGATGTCATTCTTGTGTAGTTTAGGGCCTGTGTGGTACCACCCAACTATTCTTTCTCTGGCTGGGAAGGAAAAGATTGGTGGGTTTGAAGTGTTATATGAAGATCTAAGTAAGTCCCTTAAACAGCGTAAGAACTCCAGTTGTTATGTTCTCTACTTTTTTCAAAATTCAAGACAGAAAAAAAGCAGCAAGACAAAACCAGAGACATCTACATCTCAGACTAGTTTAGGAGACCAGGCATACATGATAACCAGAAAATAATTCTAAGGCAATATATAAACAAATGTGATTTCATGGCATATAGATTACAACTGTGATTATTGCAGGAATAATCATTTCCAAAGTAATGTGGTTGCTGTAATGAAATGAAATGAAAATATGTGATGGAGAGAGATATTTATCCTGGTGGTACCAGAACTCTAGGGGCAGGTGAGTTTTGATAGTTTTTCACTTTTCTGCTCTCTCCCCCAAAACCTAGGTGGTCTTAAACTGCTATTCTAGTTTCTCATTTATTCTACTTTGTTCATCTACTACTACTAGTCTTACTTACTTAAGTCTAGCTAAGGAAAGGGTCCTTTAAATACTAAGAAACGGGAATACTTAAAAAAGAAAAATATCTCACACACACACACACGTATAAATGCCACAACACCTTAAAAAATCAAGACATACCATTGACCTTTTTAAACATTCCATACATGTTTTCCAAATAATCATGGTCTAAAAACCAGACAGAGTCATCTTTGTCATCTTCATCAAAAGGTACTAAAGAGAAAAAAAAAAAGTAAGATTTAGTTTAGAGTGTTAGAACTCTAGAGCACAGGTCACAACTGAAGACCCCTAGGCTAGATCTGATCCATGTAGGTGGTTTGTTCAACACAGTAATAAAATTATTTTTGAGTTGCTCTCATTAAAAACAGAGATTTCGCATAAAAATCCAGACTTCTAGCTTCTCTTGAAAAACCAGGAGACCTGCCAACAACTGGCTAGAGCCAGACAGAAGCCGTGCCTTTTAAAAAGGACACATGCCCTTCAGTTTGCTAAAAGCCCCATTACTTCCTCATGTTTGTTTGGCAAGTTACGTTACTATCTGGTCCTTTTAAACATTGGAGTTAGTGACCTCTAGTCCAGAGGTCATGCCAGCAATTATTTTGTTCTTATTTGTTGTTGCTTTAATGACAAAATACACTGATATTTTCTTATAAAGATTCATGAAACAATCAAGGAATATGTTCTCCAACTCCCCCTTGCTAACCCATAATTACAGTTAATAGTTTAGTGCATGGGTTTACAAACTACACTATTTTTATAAAGTTTTACTAGACTACAGCCACCCATTTGTCTACGTACTGTCTATAACTGCTTTCCCACTATAATGGCAGAGCTTGGCAGCTGCAATGGAGACTGTAAGGCCTGTAAGTTTAAATCATTCACCTCCAGTTTAGTGTGTAGCCTCTAGCCTCCCTTTTTATACCACAGCAATTCTTAATTAGAATCCTTGGTTATAGTAAAAAATGGAAACCACAAAAAGTTTTTCTTTTTTTAATTTTAAAGTTAACTGAGATTTTAACCATGCTCAGAAAAATGTAAAATTGGTCTTTTACCTGCAAAACTATTGGATACATCGAGTACTTTCTTTTGCCATGATCCCAAAAGCACACCAACAACACGCTTCTGGTTTCCAACCTTGCCTATTCTGAATGAGAAAGCAGAAAGTCAATCTGATAGGCACACAGAAATGTGCCAACAATTAGATACTCAACAGGAAATATTAATGGTACAGATACAATTGAGTTTACCTGGGAACTAATCTCACTAAACAAATGTAATAGAGTTAGGTTAGTCCTTAATATTAAATTCTAATAAATATGAGTAATTCACGAACTTTCTACACTGGCAGTTTTTACTTACTGTTAACTGCAAAGTAATACAACCTTGGAGAAATCTCAAACTTAACAGAAATTTAAAAGAGAGAAAATGAAAACTCTCCTGATCATAAGAGTTTTAAAATGTTACTTGGTATTTGAAAAAAACATTCATGTTACCACCTTTATTTTTTTCTCTGCAGCTTACTTTTCTTCTTTAAACTTTCCCCATCTTCTTGATCTTTGAATCTTTTCTGGGATAAAGATGCTAAAGTAGAACCAGTTTTATGGTCCAGCTTGATACTGTTCTTTGGCACATCTATTCCACATCAACAAGCCCCACTAGATGTAATACTTCTTTGAACCAGCTAGGGGCTCAAAAAGTGATTCTGATTAAGAGGCATGTGTGTCATCTGTGGTCTCTCAATTAAAAAGAAGTCAAAAGTGAGCTGGTGACTAATCACATTGAGAGTGGGACTGAATCAGTGAGATTTTTCTTCAGAATTTCTATTTCCATATCAAACCTCAGTGATTTTGTACTAAGGAGCTATGAGTGTAGCAAGTGAGACACAGACACAATACAAGTCTATGTTCAAAGGAAATACAAAAGCCACTGTGAAATGAATTAAGATTCCAATTTCTTAAGAGTCACTGGCTTCACATTGGTTTAACTGAATTATTTATCTAAACATATGATTTGGCAAATTTATAAATGCTTACTCAATTTGTGGTTTGGGTCAAACAAACTTAAGGATTCTGTATTCCTGGTGGTTCTTTTTTGGAAGTCTTAGGCACTGAGTTTCCACACATCAAAGTAAACTTCCACACTTACTTTTCTTTTGGTTTACAAAAAACCATTTGCCTTTTATAAAACCCTACATTTGTTATCTGACACAACAGCCAGCAGTGTGTGCCTGCACTATGCCCTTAACAAGTGTTTGCTGAGTTTGCTGAATAGAACTGAAATGATGCGTGCCTTATTAGCATCCCCAGTATCCTATGGGAAAAAAACAGTAATTACTGTACAGCGGGAAAGTCTACCTACATATCCTGGTAGACTAAAGGTCTTACAAAGCAATGGAACTAAACTGGGGACCCTAGACCTTTTAGTAATTTCAAATTTGTTTTTGGCGCTCTGGTTGAAGCAGTTGTACAAAGCAAGATGCAAGAGAATGAATGAGCACTTAAAAACTATGACCCTACAGCAGATGCTCCCAACCGGGTCTTTATATTTGCCAATTCAAGTAATTAGCTTGTAAAATCTATGAACACGTGTAACAGGTCCAGCAGGATGAACAGCTTGAAAAGAAGCAAGGGGAGGCGGAATAACCATCTGTGGATGTTTTCTTATCTAATTCTTTTATGCCAAAGTCTATAACTGATTTCACTTTTAAGAGAAAAACTTGACACCTCATCTGCTTTTTAATTTATCGTTAAGCCAAATTCCAGCTTAGAAACTTTCACAAGTTAAAACCACAGCTCTTCCAGGGAGCCCTTTAGGGCGCTGAGACCAGAATTTCAGTCACGGCTTTTAGATGCACAAAAGCGCCAGCTTGAAGAGCTTTCCTAGGAAACACTGAGTCTTTCAAGGTGAAAAGGGGCAGAAAAAGTGACAGATAGGCACGAGGCCTGGGGGACCATAGATAACTGAAGGCTGACCCCCATAATCTGGCAGCGTACAGACTTGGATAAAAGAAACGAGCAGACCAGCACCCAGAGTGCCGGCTAGAGCCAGGGTACGATGCTGGGTGACTCGAGCTTCCTAGAATCGCGGATGGTCTGGAGCCCTCGGCAAGGTAGAGCCGCCCTCCGCCCATCAGTGCTCCAGCGGCCGCTGCGCCTTCCCCAGAGTGCCCGTGACTCAGCAGCGACGGTGCCGCCAGCCACACTAGGCCGCCCCGCGCCGCCCGCTCACCGGTTGAAATGATCCACCACACTGAGCAGCACCAGGGGGTGGACCACCACCTTCTGCACCGCCAGCTCCGGCATCGCGAGACACCCCACCCGCTAGGGTCCGCTTCCTGCGACCCGCAAACACAAGTGGCCCCAGCGGCAAGGACTCTTGCAGATCCTCCAGGCCCAGCTCCACCTCTTCCGGCTCGACCGCCGCCGCGCGGCCCCCTGCTTCCGCTCCCAGAATGCCGCGCGCGTAGTTCCCGGGCTGTCGCTCCTGCCGCCAGGCTGAGGAGGGGAAGTGCCGGAGGAAGGCGGGACATGCTTTAGGTGACTGGCTACGAGTTTCCCTGGTCTTGAAAGCTAAAGGGACACTGAAGACTGATAAAGGTTGACTTCTTGGTATTTGGCGTGCACCGTTCTCTGCAGCGGCGTTTCGCCTCGGTGCCCTCTCAGCTCCCTCTCAGCTCCCTCGCCCCTTATCTGAAGACTAGGAAAAAATACAAAGAAAAAATATAAATAGTAGTAACTAATATTTCCACTGTCCAGGAAAATGTTCACTTTCGCTTAAATTCAAAATCCTCCATAACTTCTTTGAGGAACTAACTTTAAATCTCTAGCATTAGTGCGCGCCTTTATAGTAGATTTGGTAACATCTCATTTTACTGTAGGGGAATTTCCCCTTAGTCTTTACTATGGACATTTTTGCAGATAACCTGTTTTTATACTTTTCCACTTGTTTTTATATTACCATTTAGGGCTAGCTAGAAGAGCGCAGTTTGTGCCTAGAGTCAGACCATTCAGGATGCTTTTCACAGACACTTAGGGTTGGGGAAAAGGTGGAAGGCAATAAATATGTTTTGATATTTAGCTAGGAAAGAAAAAAGCTGAATGGAGAAACGTAGGAGTCAAGGACTTAAGTTTATTTTCAGAAGGAGGCAAATTACTTAAAATCCATACAAATTTATATTTGTCTAATTTTAAGTTGCTGTGTCTCTAAACAAAATACTTAAACTTGAATTATTCACTTCTTATTTTCCTGTCTTTAAACACATCTTACCTTTCCGATATTACCAGAGGATCTGACCCCTCTGAAGAATGGCCAGAGAAATTTTTTTTTTTTTTTTACACCTACAGCACCTAGTCTCCTTAGGTGGTCTCCCATCCAAGTGCTAACCAGGCCTGACCCTCCTTTGCTTCTGAGATCTGACGGGATGGGGCATGTTCAGAGTAGCATTAGACTGAGAATTTTGCATTGAATCGTATATAGCCTGCTTCCCCGTGTTGCCCTATTTTTTTTTTTTTTTTATGGAATTGAGTTGAAGTCGTGCTTGGTATTGTAGCCACTACTAGAGGTTGAGTTCATTCAGAGGAATGCAGAAGGAGATATGAGAAATCCCTTTCTTTAGTTCTTTGAATTCGGGACTTAACTTTGAAGGACTTGATGAGAGCTTAAGGGTAGTACATTTTCCTTTCCTTATTTTTTTCCTTTTTTTTTCATGTTAAATTCTTTTCTCATGGGTGGCTCCAGAGTGTTGTGGTTAGCATGTCAGCTTTACACACAAAGGTCCTTGGTTCGCGTCCCAAGTGGAGCCATGGACCATATTCTGAGTGTGCCAGGCCCTGGGTGCGCCAGGCCCCCCCAAGTGCACGTCGAGAGCGTGTGGGAGGAGATGCCCCGCAGAGATCCAGTTCTTAAGGGGAAACGGCAACATCCATAGGTCAAGGTTGGAAGTGGGTGGATGGGGGGAATTAAAGAGGGGGAAAGAAATTCTTTCCTCAGATTTATTGAGATGTAATTGACATATATCATTGTGAAGTTTAAGGTGTACACATGATAAATTGATACACATTTATATTGTGAAATGATTACCACAGTAAGGTTAGTTAACACTTCTATCAGTTAACATAATTGCCATTTCTTTTTGTGGTGAGAACATTTAAGATCTACTCGCTTATCAACTTTCATGTATATAATACAATATTGTTAACTTCAGTCACCATATTGTATATTAGAGCCCCAGCTTACAACTGGAAGCTTTTACTTTTTGACCATCGCCCTGTTCCCCCCACCCCCAGCCTCTGGCAACCACTGTTATGTTTTCATGAGTTTGACAATTTTTTTTTGATTCCATATATAAGTGAGATCATGCAGTATTTGTATCTTTCTGCCTCATTTATTTCACTTAGCATAATGCCTTCAAGGTTCATCTATGTTGTCACAAATGGTAGAGTTTCTTTCTTTTTATGACATTATTTCACTATATATGTATATTGAATTATATATCACATTTTCTGTTTATTTCTCAGGGGCCATATAGGTTGTATACATGTCTTGGGCATTGCGAATATTGTTACAATGAACATGAGGGGGTGCAGACATCTCTTTGAGATGCTGATTTCATTTCCTTTGGCTATATACCCAGAAGAAGAGTTGCTGGATCATATGGTAGTTCTATTTTTAGTTTTTTTGAGGAATCTTCATGCCTTTTCCCATAGTGGCTGTACCCATTTATTCCCATCAGCAGTGCACAAGGGTTCCCTTTTCTCCACATCCTTGCCAACACTTGTTATATCTTTGATACTAGCCATCCTAACAGGTGTGAGGTAATATATCATTGTGGTTTCAATTTGTATTTCCTTGCTGATTAGTGATGTTGAGCATTTTTTCATGTACCTGTTGGCCATTTTTATGTCTTCTTTGGAAAAACATTCTGGTCCGCTGCCCATTTTTTAATTAGATTTTTTTTTTTTGCTGTTGAGTTGTATGAATTCTTTATATATTTTGGATATTACATCCTGATTAGATACATGGTTAGCAGTTTTTTTTCTCCCATTATATAGTTTGTATTTTCATTTCGTCGGTCATTTATTTTGCTGTGCAGAAACTAATTTGAGGTAGTCACACTTGTTTGTGTTTTACTTTTGTTGCTTACACTTCTGGTGTCATATACAAAAAATTGTTGCCAAGACCAATGTAAAGGAGTTATTTCCCCTATATTTTCATCTAGGAGTTTTACAGTTTCAGGTCTAACATTAAACTCTTTAATCCTATTCAAGTTAATTTTTGTGTGATGTAAGATAAGGGTCCAATTTCTTTTGTTTACATGTGGCTGTCCAGTATTCCCAACACCATTTATTGAATATTCTTGGCTCTCTTCTCAAATATTAGTTGACCATGTATGTGTGGGTTTATTTTTGGTCTCTGTATTCTGTTCCATTGGTCTGTGTGTCTGTTTTTATGCCAGCACTCTGCTATTTTGATTACTGTGGCTTTGTAATAAAGTTTGAAATCAAGAAGTTTGATGCCTCCAGCATTGATGATCTTGCTTAAGAATGCTTTGGCTATTTTGGGTCTTTGTGGTTCTACACAGGTTTTAGGATTTTTTTTTTCTATTTCTGTTGACATCGCCATTTTTTTCTATTTCTATTGAAATTGCCATTTATAGAGATTGCATTGAATCTATAGATGGCTTTGGGTAGTGTGGACATTTTAACAATATTCTTCCAATCCATGAATATGGAATATCTTTTCATTTATTTGTCTTCTTCAGTCTCTTTAATCAGTGTTTTATAATTTTTAGTGTAAGATCTTTCACCTCCTTGGCTGTTTATTTCTAAGTATTTTATTGTTTTTGATGCTGTTATAAATAAGATTATTTTCTTTATTTCTTTTTCAGATATTTCCTTGTTGGCATATAGAAACACAACTGAATTTGTATCCTGGAACTTTACTGAATTTGTTTATTCCAACAGTTTTTTAGTAGAGCCTTTAGGATTTTCTATATATAAGATCATGTCATTGGCAAACAGAATTTACTTCTTCCTTTCTGATTTGCATGCCTTTTATTTTATTTTATTTTTTTTTGTTACCTAATTGTTGTGGCTAAGACTTCCAGTCTTATGTTGAGTAACAGTGGTAAGAATGACCACCCATGTCTTGTTCCTGGTCTTGGAGGGAAAGCTTTCAACTTTTTACTACTGAGTATGAGATTATCTGTGGGCTTGTCATGTATAGCTTTTATTCTGTTGAGGTATGTTCCTTCTATACCTAACTTATTGAGAGTCGTAAACATCAAATGATGTTGAATTTTATCAAGTACTTTTTCTGCATGCATTAAGGTGATCATATGGTTTTAATCATTCATTAATGTGGTGTATCACATTTATTGATTTGTGTATGTTGAACTTATCCATGGTATAAGTTCAGCCAGGTATAAATCCTGTTTGGTATGATGGATGTGATTTTTTTAATATGCTGATGAATTTGTTTCGCTGGTATTTCGTTGACGATTTTTGTATCTATATTTGTCAAGGATATTAATCTGTAGTTTTCTCGTAGTACCCTTATCTGGCTTTGGTATCAGGCTAATGCTGGCCTCATAAAATGAGTTTGGGAATGTTCCCTCCTCTTCAGTTTTTTTGAAGAGTTTGAGAAAATTTGGTGTTAATTCTTCTTTTAATGTTTGGTAGAATTCACTAGTGAAACCACCTGGTCCTGGGCTTTTCTTTGTTGGGAGGTTTTCGATTACTGCTTTGCTCTTCTTACATGTTAGTAGTCTGTTCAGATTTTCTATTTCTTCATGATTCAGTCTTGCTATGTTGTATGTTTATGGGAATTTATCAATTTATTATAGGTTATCCAATTTGTTGGTATGTAGTTAGTTGTTCATGGTAATCTCTAATGACGCTTTTTATTTCTCTAGTATCAGTTGCAATGTCTCCTCTTTAATTTCTTATGTTATTTATTGAGTCTTCTCTCTTTTTTCTTAGTTTAGCTAAAGATTTGTCAATTTTGTATATCTCTTCAGAAAACAGCTCTTAGTTTCATTGATCTTTTCTATTTTTCTGGTTTCTATTTCATTTATATCTGCTCTGATCTGTTTTTATTGTTTTTTCTTCCTTTTGCTAACTTTGGGCTTAGTTCTTCTCTTTCTAGATTCTTGAGGTATAAAACTAGGTTGCTTATTGAAATTTTTCTTTTTTTCTTAATGTAGGCATTTATCACTATAATCTTCCTTTTTAGAACTGCATCTCATAAGTTTTGGTATGTTGTGTTTTCATTTTCACTTATCTCAAAATATTTTTTGATTTCCCTTTTGATTTATTCTTCGAACCATCGTTTGTTCAGGAGTATGTTGTTTAATTTCCAGTGTTTGCAAATATTCCAGTTTTCCTCTTGTTCTTGATTTCTGGTTTTATGCTATTGTAGTTGGAAGAGATACTCGATATGCTTTCACTCTTATATTTGCTGAGGCTTGCTTTGTAACCTAAGATATGATCTATGTACACTTGAGAGTGTGTTCTACTGCTGTTGGATGTGGTGTTCTGTATGTGTGTGTTAGGTCCATTTAATCTAAAGTATAATTCAAGTCCAGTGGGGCCCCAGGAACTATCTGGGGTCATAGGAGCCAGCCAAAGGTAGGGTGGGTCGGGAGCCTGGATTTGCGGGAGTTGGCCTGTCCCTGGTGCTGGAGCTTGTGGTGAAGTTGGGTGCTCGATTCACTTCTCTTCCCCAGCAAGGAGGGTGTTTCTCCCCTGCCGAGCTGCCTAGGCTTGAGGGAAGGGTGACAGGAGTAATGTGAAACTCTTTCCTATCTTCTTTAATGCATCTTTTCTTCTGTCTCTACTCTACCCACATGCTATAATTTCTTACCTGAAATTCTTACCTCTTGTGAAGGTATTTTTGTGTGTAGATAGTTGTTCAAATTGATATTTCTGGAAAGATATGAGTGCTAGAAATTCCTATATTGCCATCTTGCCCACATAACTCCCACCAATTTATCTTTGTCTTTTAATTTCAGGAGATAGCCCCAACAGACCCTAGTATCTTAAAAGAGTTCTTATTTGTGTTAAGTCCAGAACATGGAATAATGATCCTGGAAGCATGGAAGCAAATCCTTTGAACTTTGCAGCCTCTATTTATCACCTTATTAGATTTGGAAGAAAGAAATATAGCAAATATGTCACTTTCAGCCTAAGCTGTATTTATTGTTGGGCTTCAGACATTCCTGGGAATGTCTGGCAAACCAGGGTAGGCCCACCAGAACTCAACTTGCATGAGTCACTAAGAAACCCAGAATGGAATTCATCTTAAGAGAAGAGTCAGACCAATTTGACCCAGAAACAAAGCCTCAATCTTTGGAGAGAGAACAGTGATTATTGAGATAGTATGAATCTGCCACTCAGATTTGGCTCAGTTCAGCCCATCATGAAATTATATCAGAGTTTAGAGAGCTATGTTGGATAACTTATATGAAAAAATTGAAAGAGCTGTTTAATAAATCTTCGTGAGACATTCCAGCACAAGTAGTAGCACTGCTTATAGTATTTCTCTAATAGAGTGTATCCCCAAAACATGGAAGAAGCCTTCTTATTTACTTTGCAATTTTGGTCCCATGAGGCATCAGTACTTGAGTGATGGTGATGGCAGGAGACTGGAGTCTAGGAATTGATGGTGTTTAGCAGTGTCAGCAGGCCTGAGGGATGTAGAGACATTTATCAGACAGGGACCAGAGCAGGAAAAATAAAATACCCCAGATTCACCATTGTATGCATGTAAAACATCCCTGGAGTGGGAGAAACTTAGTAAAGTCCTGGAGTTCTGTGATAACAAGGAGAATGCAATTGCTGATGAAATATTGATTATATGTGTATATAGGATGGTATTAGGTATTCAACAAAGACTACCTAAAAATAATTCCCTGCCTATTACAAATTACATATATAGCTCAAGGCCTCTGTTGTTCATTAAAAAATTATTTTTTTAGGAGGAGTTCTTTAATTTCTCTATCATCTCATAATAAAAGTAAGAAAATAATTTCAAAATTCTAGTACTTTATTAATCAAAGCTGACGGCATACAAGAAAACATTGGAATGAAAAAGTAAGATTTTTAGAAGTAATGTATACAAAGGAAAAAAGCATTGTAAAGGTATATATGTGTATATCCATGCATTGGACTGTGATTATGTTATACTGAACTCGTCTGTCTGTTCTGATGGAGGCTGTTATGTACATATGCAATGGAGGTAGTCTTGGAAAATTATTAATGTCCTTTCTGTCCTTTGGGTTTCCCATATAAAACATTTGCTGTAGTTCGTGGGGAGAGTGTGGCTCAAGAAGAAGTAAGTCAGATAAATAGGTAATATTTAGCTTCTGAAATGCAAAATTGGGTTATTCAATAAACTAATACCTCTGCAAATTAGGACATCTGGAGAGAGAATTTTCTAAATCTTTTTATGCTCCTTGTTTTCATCCTAGCTTAGATGTTCGTAGGGTCCTCCTATAGTTTAAGGAAATGACTCGCTCCCCACTAAGGCTTAGCAAGAATCAGGAAGAATGAAATTACGTAAGGGAGGTAAAAGAAAACACTTCTTTTCCTTCCAAAAGAAATGAGAGACGACAAGGAAGGTGGTCAAATGTGACCACCTTGGGCTTTCCCTCATTGTCTCAGAGAGTAGAAGGTATGTTTTAAGAGTAAGGGCACTATAAGGCAGGGAGGAGTTCCTGTTTGTGCCTTGTTTGGGACCTAGGAAGATCTTAGATTGTCCTGCATCTACCTGTATATAGCACAGTGAGGGAAGTGGAAAGAGGGTTTTCAGGTTTGGCTGCCTGAGCTACCATGATTCTGGTGTGTGGCCTAGCAAGAAGGGATGGCCACAATGGGAGTAGATGTCTGCTCTGCCCTGAATCCCACAGCACCGGATGCCTTAGCTGGCCTTCACCACAGTTACAGGTATACAGAGGTGCTGAAGTAAGGGCAACTGGCCTGGAGCCCTCCCAGAGCAGTTGAACCACAGGAAAAGGTCCCAGGTACACCAGCTATGGAATGGACTTTGGAGGCTAGCAAGACCCTTAACAACCAGGCTATAAGAGACATTGTATCAGAGATCAACAGACTGGCCAGTGTACATCCAGTGACCAGCATGAAGACTAGGCCCCATTCCTCGTTGCCACTAGGTCATGTACACGTGACACTTCTCTCCCCATATACCAGCAGTCGTCCTTAGAGAAAGAAGGGCGGATAAAGAGAACACCAGCTAAGAGATGGAAACTATTCTAAAGGGATTGTTTAAGCCAGTTTGGACATTTAATTTTTAAAAAGTTATTTTTCCCTTGTTAATCAGCATGTGGAAGCTTCTGAAGGAAGGTTAGTTATAGACTAAAATAAAAGTACAGGTTCCCTGCATATTTGATTGGCAAATTAAATGTGAGTTAAGTTTGTGACCCCAGTGTCAGTAGGTACTATAATCCTCAAAACCTGAACATTCTTTTCCTTATTGAAGGCAGTATGTGGAAACTAGGTGTAACATATCATGAGTGAGAGGGAGAAAATTCTGATTTCCATGGAAACCTTAGGTGAGCCACCCTGGGTTAAGAATTTTGTATGGATTTTCTACAGTCATGTATACTCTGGCTGAGGATGATAAGCAGTTTACTAAAACACCTTAAGCCTAAAATTTTTATGAATTCCAGATCAGGATAGACTTTTGACTACATGATCTCTCTACTGGATGTTCTATGTTCCATAAGCCTCTCAAGTTGAGCAGGATAGAATTGAACTTGCCATTTTTCTTCCCAGATTTGCTTCTTTTGTAGGAGCTTAGCAGATGCCCTCACCATCCATGTGGCTTAGTCAGGAACTTGGATGTCATTCTAGATTTTCCATTTATTTTTCACAGAAATCTAATTGGTTAGTCATTCTTGCAAATGGCTTGAGACTCGTCACTTTCTGGCATCTCCCTGCTCTTCTGACTTCTTTACACAGCACTTAAACACCAAACAGAGTGGTAATTTCTCTGTTCTGTCATGCTCACTCATGCTTTGGTGCCTTTGCATATGTTTTCTCTGCTTGCAATGTCCTTCCCTATGTTGTATGCTTATAGAACCCCTAAGTCATCTTTTGAATCTTACTTAGTTCAGGAAGCTTTGTAAAGACTTTGTCTCCCAGGACAGTTAGATTTAAGCATTTGGCAGGCAGATGCTCTGTTTTTGTACTTAACGGTACTATTCGATACCTGTTTATTTTCAGGCTCCCACAGTAGAACAAGTGGCCCTAGAGAGTAGGGATTTTGTACTATTCATCTTTGTGTCTCAAAGCAGGCTAGTGCCAGACATTTAATAACATCCGATAATAAACACTTGTTCAATGAGTAAAATTCTAAAAGCTATCCTTTTAGAAACTTCTAATAATTTTGTGTTTTACTTTTGACTTTTTCCGGAAGATAGGTAAATTAGCATTTGTATTGCTAAGCGATCTCATGCAAACTGGACTGACCTTTCAGTTGATTCTGAATGTTTTTAATGTTTTCCTACTTTTGAGTAAGCCTATATATGTAAATATGGGCAAGTTTGCAAATGTGGCCCTCAATTTGTCTACTACCCTCTGCTTACAGTTTAACCTCTTCAAGAGTGGGGTTTGTTTAGCTATATAATGCACAGTAATTTGATTCTTAATAAATGTAGGAAATATAAAGTACTAATTTTAAAAAGTACTCTGTGACTACTCATGTTTTAATATGAACTGTTACTAGATAATACTTAAGAAAAAAGCCTTGAAAGAAACATATCAAATTGTTAACAGTGGTTGTCTTTGGTGACAATGAGCAGTATATTTCATTTTTTTACTGTTACATGTTTTCCACTTTTTCTCTAGTCATATTATTATTATTTAGTGGAAATCACTGGAAACAGGTTGTCATATTCGCAGGGCAGAAGAACATAGTGATTAATAGTGTGACCTCCATAAACAGACTTGTGCATTTTAACATCCTCTGTTTCCTTATTTGTAAAAGTGGATGATGATACATTTATTAATGAACATATATTAGCCAGACCATCCTTTGATTCCCTTCTCTTTATCATTTGTGTATCTACAATAGATTTTTGCTTTATGGTTACCATGAAGCTTATATAAGATATAATAGTTTTTTTAAGCTGATAACAACTTTGATCACATATAATTTCCCTTTTACTCCCCCCAACCATATTTCATGTTTTTATTGCCATAATTTACATCTTTTTATATTGTGTATTCATAAACAAATTATTGTAGCTACAGTTATTTTTAACATTTCTGTCCTTTAACTTTTGTACTAGGGTTAAGCGATTAACACACCATCATGTTACAGTATTAGAGTATTCTGAATTTGACTATATACTTTTACCAGTGTTTTTTATATTTTCGTGTTACTAATTAGTGTCCTTTCATTTCAGCTTGAAGAACTTCTTTCATCATTTCTTGTAAGGCAGGTCTAGTGGTGAGAACTCCCTTGGATTTTGTTTGTTTGGGAAAGTATCCTTCATTTCTGAAGGACAACTTTGCCAGGTAAAGTATTCTTGGTTGGCAGTTTTTTTTCTTTCAGTACTTTTAGTATATCATCCTGCTCTTTCCTGGTCTGCATCTCCACTGAGATATCCACTGATAGCCTTATGGGGGTTCCCTCATGTGAGAAATTTTTTGTTTTTTGCTGCTTTAAAATTTTTCTCTTTGTCTTTGATTTTGACAGTTTTATTATAATGTGTCTTGGAGAAGATTATTTTTCGTTGAAATTTTGGGGTGACTGATGAGCTTCATGTAGTTGGATGTCCAAATGACCAGATTTGGGACATTCTTAGCCATTATTTCTTTAAATAACTTTTCTGCCCCTTTCTCCTCTCTTCTCTTTCTAGGACTTCAATAATGCACAGGTTGTTTCTCTTGATGGTATCCCATAATTGATATAGTCTTTCTTCACTCTTTTTTTAAGTTTTTGCTCCTTTGACTGGATAATTTCAAATGATTTGTCTTTGAATTCACTTATTATTTCTTGTGCTTGGTTTTGTCTGCTGTTGAAAGCTTGCTATTGAATTCTTCAAGTCTGTCATTGTATTCTTTAGCTCTAAAATTTGTTTGGTTCTTTTTTATGTTTTCTATCTCTTTGTTGAACTCTCATTTTATTTTTGAATTTTTTTTCTGATTTTGTTAAATCATTTATCTCTGTTTTCCTATATCTCTCTGAGAATCTGTAGAACAATTATTTTGAATTATTTGTCAGGCCGTTTGTGTATCTCCATTTCTTTGGGGTCAGGTACTGGAAGTTTACTGTTTCTTTTGCTGGTGTCATCTTCTCTGATTCTTCATGATCCATATAGCCTTGCATAGGTATCTGTACATTTGAAGAAGCAGTCACCTCTTCCAGACTTTATGGACTGACTTCAGTAAGGAAAGACCTTCACCTGTAGGTGAGAGTATGCTGGAGTGTGCTATGGGCCTAGGTCTAGTGGTACAGAGTGCTAAGTCTGAGGGCAAGTGGCGGCTCTGAGTCCAGGGGTTGTGGTGTTTTGTTAGGTGGCTGGGGTCCACAAAATCAATAACTGCATGATCTTTGGCAAGAGCTGTAAGGTGTTTCCAGTGGCTGCAAGGGCTGTTGGGGTCCTCAGCAGTGCCTCCAGGTCTAGCTGCTGGGACCAGGGCAGGTAGTAATGGTGGCCAGAGCTGGTAGTATGCACACACTTGGCTGCAGGTGCCAGCTGCAGGTGTCTGTGTGGGGGCAGATACACTGTGTGCTGCAGATACACGCACAGTGGTGATGACCAGAGCCAGCAGCACAGGCCAGGGCCAGTTGTGGGCCATGAGCAGCTGTGAGGGCTCTGGCTGTTGGTGTGTACTTGTATGACTGCAGGGACTAGCTGTAGATGTGCACTAGCCAGACCCTTCTTGATTGCTAGTAGGGCAGTCCTGCTCTATCCAGCTGAAGCACAAAGAGAAATTTATTATCTCATGTAATAGGCAAACTCAGGGACCCTGCTGGTTCTGGGGGCTCAAATGATGTTTCTCTTTCTACCTTTCAGCATCCTTCAGTGTTTTGGCTCCATCTTCAGAACAGTTTCCTACCAGTGACAGGGAAACATGTTGATGGCTACAGACAGTCACAGGTTTAAATCTTTAAAGGAAGAGAGACCTTGAACTCCAAACCTTTGTTTATGAAATTTGATTGGCTTTTCTATGACTGGATGCCATCTTAGATCTAACCACGGTACCCAGGGTAATGGAATTCTCTAAATGATCAGTTTGGGATCAGTTTGGGGATAGAGCAGCTGTGATGGATCAGCTCACCAGGATTACAAGGAGCGGGGAAGGAAAAAAGGGGGTGTTATAACCAGAAGAGGGGTAATGAATGCTAGACAGGCAAAACAAGTTTATCCTGTGATACAAAGAGCTTACCACAAGTCGTGGAACACAATTAGAATTCAGTAGGTGTTAGACATGATTATTGTTAGAGTGTAGGGTTGTCATTATTATTATATTTTATTATCATATTTTATAACATGAATTTTGTATTTTTACTACCTGGTGTTTCTGTTTGAACTAATCCAGTAAAACGAGTTGAAATTTATCTTTTTATGTTCACTGAGTATCTTTTTATGTTAACTGAGTATTTCTTTATCCTTTTGCATCAAGTTTTTAAAAATTTCTTTTTCTTTATGTATTTATGTATTTATCATTTTGATTTTTCAAATGGCTGTTACAGAAAGACTTCATTAGTTTAAAGAGGTATTCCTTGTCTTATGCTTTACACAAGTGATGTCTCTATGTGTTGGCCCTAGATACCTACATGGTTATTTCTCTTGTCATATTTCATTTAACTGAAAATTAAAAAGAACTAAAAAAATTACAGCGATTTCTAGTTTATATTCAGGAAATAGAACTCTCCACAGGAACCCTTGCATGGTAAAATATGTTAGAAAACTATTTTCCATTGTGCTTTGAAAGCCTGTAAGGAGATCACAGTGGAGCACAGTTCACCTCACTTGGATGAAGCCCAGAGAGACTGTGGAGCATAGGCTGTAGGAAATCTCCCATCTGAAGAGTTAATTTTCTTTCAGGGTCAGTGTTGGGGCTGCTGTGATTAAAACAAGACACTTTAAGATTGGTATAGGAACACTTATGACAGTTGACTGTAAAAGAAAACCCAGGGGTCCAGATTCAGCCCTGTGAGCTTCTTTGGTTTGAGCCTCAGACCTTTATTTTGAATTTACCCATTCCTTCGATTCAGCATACTTTCAGCTTTAATAAAAACAATTTATTAAATTAATATAATAAATCAACTATTTTCATCTCTTAAATGTTTTTAAATGTCTGTTGTCTTTTGTTTCCATTTTGATCCTTTTCAGAGCTACTCTTAATGGCTGTGTAAAATTAAACATTTTTTTTTTCTTCTCAGTTTTACCTTTTAGATGCAAATTGATGAATTTACTATCAAAATTAGTATAAAGTTTGGAGATAGATGAAACTTTTCATCTTTTTAAGGAAAGAGCTAGTTTTCCTTTCCTTATTTTTTCAAGACTGTAAATCAAAGAAGCATTTTCTAATTTTTAATTAGAAAAACTGGGGCAGTAATATTAAATAACTGCTTTTGGAAGAAAAATATCAACCATAATCCTAATATCAAGTGTAGCTATTCGTTTTAGTTTTGTATATGTCTTCCAGTTTTGGGTCCATGCACACATCTTTAGTTGAAGTTTTAATGTAACTAGAAAAACTATTGAGGAAGAATTTAAAGGAAGTTGGATCAGTTTGAAGTTGGTATACTTTATGTTTTAAGAATAAAGCAATGTTTATCAATAGTAAACTGTAATTTTTTTGCTTCCTGCAAGAACAAGAAAGTGCAAAAGTCTTTTAAAATATCAGTACATTTCTCATATAACAGGAAATTTTCTTGTTTTTGACATGGAAGTCAGAAGAGAAGTAAGTTAACCTGGATTTGGGTAATGCTTCATTATCACTGACATCCTCTCAAATTTTCCAAATGTCTGCACTTTGTTCCTTATCTTAGTAGCTGTAGTCGTCTGCTATGCCTTATTTTGACTTTCACTAAAATTATTGCAGGTACCTTTTACCTACCTACAGCAAGGACCTTCAAGCCATCTTCCACATTACTTGCATTGGTCTTCTCCCACTGCCATGTGAAGTACTGATGTTACTTCCATAAAAATCATTCAAAAACTTTCCATTGCCTATGGGATAAAATCTGAACTTTAGGAGACAATCCAAGGCTTTTCTCACCCTGACCTCAACCAGCCTATCAGAGCCACATCTCCTATTGCTCTCACTCTCTGCCAAACCAACCTGAAACTCTAACATTTCAGCTGTTTCCAACCATTTGCTTTTCTCTATGCTCAGCCGATTCCTGCTCTATGAATTGCCATTTACCCCCTTAGACACAGGAGACATTCTAGGTCTTTCTCAAGGACCCCACTCAGCAGGTCATCTCTTCTGTTGTTTTCCTTGTCTTCCCCAGGCAGTGTTAGTTCCTCTGTCCTCCAAGTCTCCACAGCATTTTGTTCATATTTCTATTATTGTTCTCATCATGCTGGAGAGTGATGGTTCATTTGACATATGTGTCTTCTGTCCTAGGTTATGTGTGAAAGTCAGAACCAGATTAGTCATTTTTTTTTAGAGCCTGCATCTAGCAAGTCAGACATTTGTTAACTTGGATAGTAGTACGTTACACAATGCATCCATAATATGTTGGTCAGTGATCTTTCAGCATGCAAAATTTAACAATATTCTCTGTAGTGTCCTATTTAGTTTATTTCCACTACAAAATAAAACCAAATTCATATAGAATGAGCAAATCTCTTTGACTAAAAATCTCTCCTGTCAGTGTATGTAATTTTATATATACCCATTGTTTCAAATATAAATGAAATGTGTTGAAATGTGGGTGAAAAAAATATATGGACTATCATAATGAAGCCATTCAAGACCAAATGGTATATTCTCAAGTAGCTGTAATTTTTCGAAAGGTACTATGTACAGTTTTAGGTTAGTGTCAGATAACCTCTTCACCTTCATTTCTCTCTTAACACCTTTTATCATAATTTCTGAAGCTCCCCTTTGTAGTTCAAGTTAAAAGTCCTGAGGCAAGCTCTTCAGAACTCTAACACCTGCTTAGGGCTGAAATGGTGGGGGAGAAATTGAAAAGAAGTGAAGAGTCTTTTCAATAAAGTACTTAGCATTTTAAATAGTAGATGTTTGAAAAAAAATAATGGTAATAATAGTATTGGAAACTCTCATACCACATACAGGGAGAGGATAGTGAAGCTGTTTAGTGGATTCATACTTTGAGTTCTCAAAAACCTTCATTTCAGAGATAGTTCAAACTTGATCAAATTGAACTACTTTCTCTTTCTCTTTTAAAATATAAACCCTTTCCCTTCTGACATCAAGGAGAAAGGTCTCAGGTCTTTTGGAATCTTATTCTAAGACACCAAAAAATCCTAAGATAATAAGTGAGAAAATTAGGAAGAGGGTTTTGAAATGATTAAATTTTAGTTCTCATCTGCTATTTGTTATTGACTATAAAGTACATGTTCCAGATTAATGACACAGTTCTTAAGAGGTGCACGTGTTTTTTAACTCTTAATATTTTGTATTATTCTCATGAATTTCTAGAGCCTTTTAAGATTCAGAGGACTGTGGTGGACTTTTTGAGGTTATATCTTTTAATTTTTTATCTTTTTGTTCTGTAACTGAGGGAAATGGTTTAATTTGTTTTTCCAGCAGAGGGAGACATCTGATCACGAACGTGGTATTGCTACTTGCCGGGAGGATTCTGTAGCCCATTTTATCAATATACATAAAAAACTCAATGTTCAAATTAACTAGTTCAATAAGTAATTTAGCTCATTGATTTTTGGGCATATCCTAAGTGCCATTACAAGCTACGGATATTTTAAATGCCATTACCTAATAGAAGGAATGTTTTAAGCACCTTTTATTGATTTTATTACTGCTTTATTTTGCTGTCTTGGTTTAAAATCATTTTAACCACTCCGTAATCAAGAAGAAATATATTGTTGGTGAAATACAGTCAATTTCCTAAAAACCTTTGACATCGTTAAATAAGGAATTACAGTTGTTAAATCATGTCAGGCAATAACTGAGGGACAGGAGAGAGATAAAATTTGGAGCAGTGGACCAGCATACCAGTAAGCCATACTGACCTCTAACATTCAGGTTCTGCATGTGACAGTCACACTTCAGGTTTGCCTATGATTTTTACATCAGCAAGAAAGATTTAAAATCTTAGGTAGCAAGGAAGGTGAAAGAATGATAGCAAAGTGTCATCCAGAGGCAATTACAGTGCTTTTTAATGACCTCTTGTGACTTTGGTTAAAGTGATTCTCTAAGCAATTTTAAAATTTCATTTGCTTTTCTTGCTAGATTATAGTATATTGATATTCTTTGTAAGAGAGAACTAGAGTGCTCACAGGGGTTTTTACCACTTCCTTCTGCTCATTTGATTTTATATTAGCTGTATTACTGAGCTGATCAGCTGGTCGTCAGACAAGGAATGTGGTCCATACAGTGCTTAATCAAAGAGGTGCAGAAGTGAGTAGTGATCACGGAAGCTCGATACAAGCCTGCTAATGATTTGATTGCATTGACATTTGATGTAATTTAACTGTAGAGTGCTAAATATCAATACTTGTATATGATTTGGCAGATGATTGTTGAACTGTGATTAGAAGTTTAGAATGATTCCCGGTAAAAGACCACCTGGCAGTAACCCAAGAACAGAGAACTGAGTTTTCTCCATTAAATGGAATAGGTCCAGAAAGTCAAGTGTTTTGATTATTAATAGAATCTTTCCTTTTCTTTTAGCAAATATTAGCTTCAAGAGGAAATTGATAATTATGCATAGGTCTATTAAATGATCTTAGATAAAGCTCTTTTCATTCCTTCAAATGAGCTCATATCTACATTTGTGGCAATTATTCACCAGCAAGGAAAGAAAATGAGTTAAAATGCTGATATGTGTCATTTCAAATAAATTGGGGATGTTGGAAGCATCTTTATAGAATTAATATATTAATTTGAGGCTGAAAACCAGATTCAGTAGTAACATTATTTGTTGTTTTTTATAATTATTGCAAATAAGTTGTAATATGAATAAGTTAAGCTATACTGAGTATCTATTATATGCAATACACTCTTGTAGGTGTTGGAAATATAAATGACACCAAGATGATGTCTTCCTTTCCCTCAGTGAGGGAATGGTAGTGAATGGTTATGTGCAATGCACATCCCATAGAAGGGCTGGAATAAAGGTCAGGAACTGTCGCAGCATAGAAAGGAATAACGGGTTCTTTTTTGGGAAGGGGAAGTGCCATGGAGGGCCTTATGGAAGTGTCACTTAAAATTGATTTCGAACAGTTGGAGACAATCATTCAGAAGTAGAGAGACTAATAATACAAAAGCTTTTTTTTTTTTTTTTATAAACTTTATTTTTTAGAGAAATTTTAGGTTCACAGCAAAATTAAGTGGGAAGTATAGAAAGTTCCCATATGCCCGCCCCCTGACCCACATATGTGCACAAGCCTCCTCCATTATCAACATTCTGCATCAGAGTGGTACACTTGTTACAATTGATGAACTTACGTTGACATGTCATTATCACCCAAAGTCCATATTTTACATTAGTGTTCACCCTTGCTATATATTCTGTGGGTTTTGACATATGTATCATGACATGTATCCACCCTTACAATATCACACAGAATAATTTCACTGCCCTAAAAATCCTCTATGCTCTGCCAGTTCATCCCTCCCTTCCTGTCAACCCCTGGCAACCACTGATATTTTTAATGTCTCTATAACATAAAAGCTTTTGAAAATTTTGAAATGTTCAGTATACTAGTATGTGTGTGTGATGTGTAAAGAACAATGAAATAAATAAAATGTGTTCACCTTCCAGCTGAGGTACAGAACATTAACAATATTTCTGAAGCCCTAGTGTGTTCCTCCACAGCTCTTATCTTCTGCTCTGCCCAAACTTCCAGTTTTTTGTCTTATACCTAGTTGGAAAGCACACAAAAACCTGGATCTCTCAAGACCACGACCCCTTTATTCTTAACTTGGGTTAGATCCATACAAGATAAAGTGAAGTTTGTCTAGTGAATTCAGATTTTTGTTTTGATGGAAGGAAGTTATTATTATTGTTTTTGTTAAAGAACTGTCAATATAATTTGAAATAGGAAATAGATTTATTCAAATTATAGTTTTTGCTTTGAGCTTCATAGGCCTTTCTTTTCTTGCCCAGTATACCCAGATTAAATGACTAAATGAGTCCCAGTACATTATGGGAAAGTCACATATTTGGCTATGGAGAATTTTCATGCATATAGACTTCCATGTCAGAGTGGAATACTCATCTTTAAATTTAGCAACAAGTATTATCAGAATTATTTTTTAATTTGGCTGATGACCATGCTCTTTTTACTCCCATTTTCATTTTCTAGATTCATTGAACTTATAGGTGAATATATTTTATGTTAAAGGCAATAGTATGTTGAAAAAGTGTAATTATAGGATACAAAATATGTTCTTCTCCCTGTCAAACTCACTCTGTGGTCAGTTCTTTGCCTGCATCTGGATGAAATCTCAGACACATCTATTAGCTTTTCCAGTCACTCTAAGATTTAAAAAATATACTCTGGTTACTTCTAGTCATAAGAACTGTCGAATTTCAGTAATAAAAGTGACTAGCCCAACTTTTGTTTAAAGTTAAAGCTACTATTCTTGCCAGTTTGGTGTTGTTTCTGGTTGAGAAGCCCACAGTAGGAGGTGGGGGAGTGGGGTGGATTGACTTCTTCATTTCCCCTCCTGCTGCTTCTCTTCCCAACCCATCCCATACCAGGGTAGGTGCTATGAGGGGTAAGAAGGAGTGGCAAGGGACAGGAGAGTCTTCCTCGGCTGTCCTGTTTTGATCTGCTGGTGTTCTCTGGGCATGGCAGATGCTGAGCTCTGACTCTTGAGACACGCTCTTCTGGGTCTCCGACCTCGGGCTGGCAGACTTCAGGTCACATGCCTCTTCTCTGGCTGCATTACAGGATGTCTCCAGCCTCTTTCTGCTGAGGTACCCTGACCCTTTTGGATTGGGATCTCTTTTTTTTGTTTTAATTAATTTATTTAAATTAGTTTCAATTATACAGTACATTGGTTAGACATCTACATAGTTCATAAAACGATCCCCCCAATTGCTTCCTCCCTCCCCAGCCCTCCACCTAGCCATCATATCAATGCTAACTGCGTTCCCTATGCCGTGCTCCCCATCCTTGTGACCAACTATCAACTAATAATTTGTACTTCTTTAACTTTTTACCCCATTCTCCCAGTCCCCAACCCCCCTCCCCTCTATCTGTCCCCACATGGATCTCTTTTAAAATGACCCTCTGACTGCCTCTCTTTTACATATAATTGCTGTGTGG
>NW_006434825.1:13310855-13349055 GCF_000325575.1 Pteropus alecto
TGGCACATACTTGTGGAATAAATTAATGAGCGTTTTACTGGGTGCCTTCTCTGTGGGGCACTTTACAAGTGCTTTATAAATCTTATCATACACCAATCCTATAGATAAATTTAAAGAGATTCCAACATATTAGGTTATTAGCAAGGTCACAATGCTAGAAAGTGGCTGAACTTGGATTTACACCCAGCTCTGTTCAACACTGGAGTCTGTGATCCTTTGGACTATGGCCCATAGCCTTCTGAAGCAGCCTGGTATAGGTCTTGTTCTAAACCCCAGGAAATCTGGTTAATGTCCGTGAATCCTAGTACCCATTTTATCTCATCAGTTTCTTAAATGTCAAGTGTGTTATAAAACTATAGGGGTGCTCTCTCACATGCTTTCACTTGACCACACCTATGTGACGTTTGGGCAGATCTGACTTCCTCGACATGAGTCTTTTATCTGACCTGGGCCAGACTTCTACTGGTGAATTCATTCAGAGATTCAAAGAAATGTGTCCTGATAATCTAGACAGAACCTGAGTCTTCCTTCCAGAGAAATGTCTCAGTATTTCATAGGAGCTGATAGCACATGTGGAGTTCTGCGCCTCATGGAATAATCTCTGGGAGTATGGAGGTGACAGTGGAGAGGTAATCACACATCTGTCTTCTACTACAGTGGTATAAGAACTGATAACCAAATCTGAGCTGCTGAAGGTCTGCAGTGTTGGCTGCCCTAGGTGACTCCCAGAGTGACCTGTTGCACATTGGAAATATCAACAGAGTGCTGGAAGAATGTGGATTCTTGTTCATTCTTATTCACTTGGGGCAATGGGCTAAGAAAATCTACTTTGGAAAGAATTGGCAAGAGTTAGACTAGGGTAAAGCAAACCACAGAAAGGAAACAAAACCACTTGGAGCATTAGTTCTAATTTGTTTCAGTAAAATGTCTTTTAATGAAATCATAATGGTAAAGCCAGGTCCTGGATGTACACTGCTATGAAATGTGTACTTAATCAGAATGTTCTAAAAACCTACATTAAAATTAGCTGTTTTCTAGCCCCTTTAACTTTATGCTTACCAAGCTGTAAACTGCTGCAAGTAGACAATTTGGAAGTCCAATTTTTATTTGCTTATAGTGCTTGGGGCAAAGTGGATTTCAACCCCGGACTGTAAACTGGCCAGTTTCTGGTGTACAGATAGTTATTCAGCCAATTTATATGGATTACTAACTCTTCTTTATTCTGTTGTGGAGATATTATCAGAGGAAAATGTATTCAGAATTCTTATTTTGTGGACTGTAAAATAAGCGAGGTCTTATGAGAGGAATACCGACTCTAGCTAGTCTTGTCTAGCTCTCTGGAGAACTTAGTAATAATCAGGAAAAGACATTTCTTGCTTTTTGTGCCTTAGCTTCCTCTGTAAGAAGGTACAAATAATGAAATCTGCCCTTTAGGATTTTATAAGTCTGTTGTGGCAAAGTATTTTAAACTCCTTGGAGAAAAAGGCTACTCAGGTAGCTTTGTTAATCCTTTTAATGTCAATTATATTCTGAAATATGATTTCAGAATTCAGGATCCCAGGACCCATGATTGACCTGGCAGCTGATCAGTTAATTGGAATTTAGAGTTCTCTTTCTAAACTCTGAACCAAAATTTGCTTTGGCTAAAAGAGGTAAAGTATACAATTATGGTCAGAAATGCAATAATAAATCTATTGTAACAACTTTCTTTCCACCACATATATTTTCTTTTATTTATCTGAATATCCAGCTTATAAAAACTAGAGGAGATTGTAATTGCAATAGCACCAGCAACTCTTAGTATACGAAGCCATTTAAACTATGAAGTTTTTATTTTTCCAATGCGTATGTCTGAAAGGTTTTCTTTTTGTTTTGAAAATTAAAAAAGGAGACAAACAGTTAAAAGTACGGAAGTACTAGTGTGCTGCTTTTTCTACACCTTGAGGACTAGCAAAATCTTTAATATGATACTTTATTTGTACAAAGCAAAACTTCAAAACCACTCAAAAGCTTTTCTTATTAACTGCTGTCAGTCCTGTGATTTACAGAGGCAATAAAGAACTAGAGGGGGCACATTTATCATGGAGTTCAGCACACCAGGAGCCATTTTCTCCAGCGGTAAAGGCAAGTGATAAAACGAATTCTTTTGTTTTATAACCAAGACACATTCTCTGTTCCCTGTTCTCTAAACCTGGGCATGCCAGGTTTCTCTGGTGGCAACTTGGCACTACCTCATTCGCACGTAATGATAAATTGTTAACATGAAAACATCGATGATACACCTGGAACACCTGGCCGTGAATGGTGCTACGTGTTTATCTTCAACACACAGTTGTTAGCTGCAGATATATTTGTATTAATTCTCAGTTTACTTTGAACAATACTTTACATGTGTGTGCTTTCTTTTGTTTCAGAAGGGTGTAGAAGGGAATGTTAATGGGGTTTTGTTTGTTTAGTAAATAGCATGAAAATTTGGATTTTGAGTCACAATTTTTTTTGTTGTATCAAAGAATACCTCATCTGAATTTTGATGCTGAAAAGCAAAACCAGTTCCAGTACACATTTTTTTCAATTCACTTTGTATTTGATTTTGATTTTGTGTTTTAGGCAGGTGTGATACGCAGAGACACTTTTAAGATGTCTCTGAACATTGATTACACATTTGTAGGTTCTTGAAATGAATTTGTCAGACTTTGAACTAAACTGGACATAAAGGCCACAGCAGTTTTGCTGTTTGGGAGACTTACAAAACGGAACATTTTCGAATGTTCTATAATTGAGAATATCCAATAGTATTTATTAAGCACTCACCTGTGCATAACAATGTGTTGGCTGCAAAGATTACTGGCAAAAAGGTCAATGATTTGGAACTAGAGACAATAGCAGTGTTTTTACTTATGGGAAAATGAACACATATTAAATTGTGACTGTTATTCCTAATGGAGCAAGTTATGGTAGTTAAATTAGTCTCTGAAAAAGACAAGGACATTCTAGTAAAATCTCTTGGCATTTCCAAAATATACAGTTATTTTATGCTGCTTATTGGTATATTAATGAAAAATAATATGTTCAAAAGACAGTAAGGCAGAGGACATAAAAAATCCAGGAAAAAAATTCAGGTCAGGTACTTTTGTGACTTATTGGCCATTCTTATAAACTTTTAGTGAAAGAATTTGGAATGGTAGTATGTGAGAGTTTCATTTATCCATCCATTCTTTGCAATGTATAATTTAGTGGTAAATTATTCTCTTGCTTCTGTCACTATCAGTTTCTTTTTTCAGGAAGGGGAAATAGATCCTTCTGTCAGTAATTTTACAAAAGTGCTGAAAAGCTCATTATCCCTGTTGGAGAGAAAGCCAAACACCCCTGGTATGTGAGGACCTGGTAGGCTTCATAGAGAGAGATGAGCCCAACCAGAAGCTTCTAGTGAGAAATGTTTTTTTATTATCTGAGAGATACTGACCATTAGGCATTCTTTTTGAATCCACCTATTATTCAGCATCTACTCCCTTAAACCAAATTCATTAATATAAAAGATATAGGATAGAGAAGGAAAAAAGCAATTATTTGAATAAAGAAGTCACTTTTTTTCTGTATTTATGTAGTATTCTGTGCACTTGGGAAGGGACCACGTCTGTCTGGAGGATGGTAGGAAACCGAGCACTCTGATTCATGGTGCACTTGTATTATTTCCTTAACCAAAAGGGAGCAGCTGTTGGGTAGCAGAGAAAGCATTGTTACTAACCTGAGCATATGGAAGCCTGAAGCCTTGGCTAATTTGGATGTCTGGGCACCATTGCAGAAAGACTGCCATAATTGTTTGTTATAATTTTAGGTCCATACTTCACTATTGGAAGGAAAAACTTTTTACAAAGGCTTACTTTTTTTTATATGACTTTGAAGAGAATTGCAGTTTATTTCTGACACTTATTGTATTGTAAAATCTCTAGTCTCTGATATTTAAAGGTGGAAACTTTTAACTTTCTTTAAAAAAAAACTCTGGGGACTTTTTAGTACTATAGCCTCTCAAATAATGCTAAAGGTTTGAAAAATGAAATACTTCATTTTATGAAGCAGTTTTGGGGTCAATTTTTTCCCCTAAAATATATGCTTTTATGTTGGGTAGTTTAAAGACCAGCTGTTAACTGAAACCAACCGTCAATGAAGTTGCATAAAGTTATGTTTCCTATTAGTCTTGTATCTTTCCTATTAGTCATTTATGAAAGGATACAGGAACATCTAAGAGAACTCCTAACAAAAATTGAAAAAACAGATGTGAAACTATATTGGCTTGATGGTTTGCTATTTTTTTAAAAATAAAAGAGGAGCTTAGTAATTATTAGTGGATTATGAAATAAGGCTTGTGTTACTAACTTATCACAAAATTATTCATGGTAGCTTGCAGTTCAAAATTGGTGTTTTACTAGAATTTCAGGAAATAAAAAAAAAAATGAATTGAGATTTATGCCTGGGAGCACCATGAAGGAGGAACTATGACATTTTCAATAGCTGGGCACGTATGAGCCACTAAAGGTGTGTGTTTATTATGTTGTCATGGTGAGCAGTGAATTAAAAAAATAACAAGACTGCACCTTGGGTAGTTTTGACTTATTGGTAGTTATCTTACAAGAGTTCCATGCTGACTTAAGTAAAGATCTTCAGGGAAAAAAAACAAACTTTATTTTCAAATAAATTCAGCTAAGAGCCTTCAGGCTTCCATGACACCACACTGAATTATTATTAATGTGCACTGCTGTGAGAGTAATGCTTGCTGCTGTTAAACAATAACCCCGTCCTCTGGAATTTCGGGAAAGTGGTAGGAAAATGAGAGGCAGATTTAAGTGCTGCTGCTGAATCAAACGTGCCGATTGATGGGCACAACATTTTTATCGTTACTTGCGCAAGGGCGGGTAGAAGGAGACCATTATTCAGGGTCAGGTCACATGTGGAACTGGCGAAATTGTTTGAAAGGCATTTTGGCAAGCATTGCTGCTGGCCAGGAAGAGGTTTGTTCAACCCGCTTCCCTTTATTTTGGATGCCCCATTTCCATCCTTCTCCAGAAGGTTATGTGTTATATTTCTTGAAGGCAGAGATAGGATCTTTCAAGAGTCTTCCTCGCTGACTAGGAGTCTATTATTAAAATCAAATATTGGACGTATCATTGCTTATTAGTGATTTTAACTTGGATGTTTAGTAGACTTGCTACTCTTGGCTCCTTGGCAATCCTAAAATGCTCCCTCTTTGCTCACATTGTTGTCTCTGCTGAATACCTTTCCCAATTTTTCTTTTCCTGGATAACTGGTATTCATCCTTCAAGACTCGGTTCAAAAGTTTGTTTCCCTGTGATGCTTCTATTTCCCTAAGGCAAAGCAGATACTTCCTTTTATGTTCTCTCACAGGACCTTTGTTTTAGTTTTTATTACTTTTTAAATTATAACTCTGTGTAACTCAGATATCAACTTTTCTCTTGTCCTTTGAGTCCAGTATCATCACAAGCACTATATGCCCTGGGCCTATGAGGATGCAAAATTCAGCACTACTTTGGGCTCACAAATGAAAGTGGCCATCACCACCATAAAACTCCAAATGATAACCACCACCATCACCTACTACATGGAAACAAAAAACAATAGTAGAAATCGAAATCCACATACATAAAAGTCTTAAAAGTTAATTTTGGAGAGGAAGATGGAAGAAGGATTTATATCATACTTCGAGGTAAAATAGCTACAGAAATCCCTTCTAGACAAAATTGATTCAGATTTCTTGGCCATTGTGGATTTTTTTAGTGCCCAGTACTGCCCAGTCCCTTTGGCTTTTGCATTTGCCATTCCCACAGAATATGATATATGCGGTGCTCTCTGGAGTTGTGCATGGTGGCCCTGGGCCTGTTGTATCTTCTCCCTTGCACATCTCCCTGCACCCTTGGGACCCTTGGTTGCTATTCTCTGTTACACAGAACAATTCAGCTTGCTCTGTTTAGTCTTCCAACTGCATAGTGGTGCTCAGCCCAGAAGAGGTGAAAACAGGGTCGCTGATTTTAGAAGTTCTGTGGTTATTTTAGGATGCCTTTGGTGGACCTTACCCTTAGGGGCTCATCAAGGCATTTTCTAAACCAAGATAATGTCTCCTTATGAGAAATTCTTATTGTAGCTCTTAGGATAATGCAGTTTTCTCCATATCACTACATCTGCTCACTTGACTGTTTCCTTGCTAGACTATGATATTCTTTAAGGCAGGTCTTTTGCTATATTCATTTTTGTATGCCAACATCCATGATGGTCCCTGAAACATAGTAAGGGCTTCAAAAATATTGCATGAATACCTGTTCTTCCTTTTAAATTATAATCAGGAAGCCAATGGAATGTAAATCAGAAGCGAGTAAAATATGTTTCCACATTTCCAGAACTAAACTGCAACTTCTGTTGTATTGAACCTGAACCTGAAAAAAAAACCTGCTTGATATTTTCATTGTCAGTCAGTTAGAATTGCTTACTGGCTTGAACCAGAGCTAAACTGCAGCACTGCTGAACTCAAAGTGGAACTAATCTGAAAAAATGTACTGGTTTATTCTCCAGTTACTTAGTAAGGTACTTGGACATTCTATGAATATGAAATTGCCATTTTGTTGACAGTGGATATAAATATATTAACTCATAGGTGAGAGCTTCTGCTTCTTCTAGGATCTTTTATAAGCTCCTCTGACCTAAGGGAAATTATTCCAGGGCTTGCCACAATATTGTAGATAGTCTTACTTATCTCCCTCCCTCCCTCCCTCCCTCCCTCCCTCTCTCCTTCCCTCCCTACCTTCCTTCCCTCCCTCCGCCATAATGAAACAATACCACCTTATTCAAAACTAGAAAGTGCAGAAGTAATGCATCTGCACAGAAATCAATGTGGAATTGCTAAAATAACTTTTTGGGCCAGGACAGGGTGAAGATAAATGAGAAGGAGAGAAACAGAAGATCGTGAGGGGTACTGCATGTGTGTGCACGCACATGTGTTTGGCAGAGTAAGCGTGCATATCTCCTTCTACTGCTCTAAGAGAATTTGTTAGAAAGCAGATGGGTGTACGGGTGAACTATTATTAGCTCTATTTGTGTCTGCCTTCCTGCCTTTCTGACTTCCTGCCTTCTTCCCTCCTTCCTTCCCTCTCTCCCTCCCTCCTGCCTTCCTGCCTTCCTGTCTTTCTGACTTCCTGCCTTCTGCCTCCCTTCTATGATTCCTTGCCTTATTGCCTAAAGCCCATTCTAGAATAAGATGAAAATTGATTAGTGAGGAAATCAGGAGATTGGGAGTAGGGAATTTTTTTGGGTGGGTTGGTGGGTGGGGAGGAAAGCAAATAAAGATAGAAAAAATAAAGCTATTGAAATCTTTATATCTGCATATGTGCCCCAAAGTCTTACTCATTTTGTTAAATGATAGTAAAAACTTTAATATAATTAAAGTAAGAGTATTTGGGAGCAATGACAATAACATACACTTAACTTGGATCTGATAGAATGAATTATGAGGGAAAATCTTTGCATTAAAATTTTGCTTTCTTTTTCCTTCCTGATTTGTGAAAAATTTACATTGATTTACCATTCAAAAACACCATTTCCCCTCCCTTCACTTATTTGAATTTGCTTGCAAGGCAAATTGTGTGCTTTAATTTGGCTATAAGGAGCAATCTATAGAAAACATTTCTTAAAAGTGTTTTCCTTCTGTTAATATGAATGGCTCCGAATAGTCTTACCTTGATGAAATGCCGTGCTGTCTCACCTGTTCTCACAATCTGGTGATAGCTCCTTTTAATTTTCCCATGGTTTTATTAGAATTTAGAAAAGATTAATTAGTTGTCCACTGATCTTAGTGGAAGAAGATTTTAAGAAATGTAATATTGCAAAACATCCTAGTAGGGTATGAAGGTAACACCACAAGGGGGTACTATAATTTTATCAAATTTGTCCCGGTAAGTTGGCTCAGAAGGTGAAATGATTAAAGCCTGCAGAGTTAATTTTAATATGCTAATACATCATAGCAAGTTGGGGACTTAAATAAAATGATACAATTAATATACTTTTATGGGATGTAGAAAGACTTAGTAAGGTCATTTGTAGATTATATTAGAGCTACATTTAGACTTATTGGGTTTAAAATTCAGCATTCTTAAAAGAAAGCAGCAGATGTCTGACGTATGCATTTTAGTGACCTTTGAATAAAGAAGTGAATGTCGAATTGTGTGGATCTTGATTTGCATTCTTAAAATAAATTAACTCTCTGGTCTCCCCTCTAAATACAGCTAGGATCAAGCCTTTAGATATTAATTTCCTTAGTGTTGCAACATAGAAAATGTTGCAGTATTTTAATCCTGGATGGGATTTTTCAAAAGGACATTTAATCATAGAAGACTTTAGTTTCTTAATGTGCCTGTGAAAGTGATTCTGCAATTTTGCCTGGTAATAAACTTGAGCGGCTTGCAGTCCCTCTTGGTTGGACAATTCTTTATTTAAACTGAAATCTTTGAAGGTGCCAAAGGATTTTTTTAACATCCTGGTACTTTGCGTGTTTATGCACTAATTTTAGCAGGTGTTGCTCATTTGCTGAGCAAGGTGGACAAGGGGTATTTGAAATAAACTAATGATTAATCTATGTGGAAGAACAATTACATGTTTACAGACTACAAATAGAACTGCTAGGTGTCCTATATTTTGTGAGATACTTACCAGTGGCACATTGGGCCAATATTTAGTATTGTGCTAGGATTAAATGAGATAATGTGTAAACTACTTAACATAGTAGCTGGAGCAATGAGGAGGTAACCCACAGCCTTGACTAGTGCTAGTGGCCTTGACTCTGCCATGTGGCTTTCAATCTCACTGCAAAATGCAAGATTAGTAAACTGATTCTGTGTCTCCACCTCTTAAATATGTACAGATGTTAGAATTTAGTGGCAAAAAAGCACAGCCATTTTTCTTGACATTCTTCTATTCAATCAAGTAAGCAACCTAAATTTTAAGGATTTGTGCTTTACACCCATACAGGACTAAATACTGCTATTTTTATTTTGTATTTTTTTTTAAAGCAGTCTTTTGAGGTCTCTTCAATTACCTTAGCCTATAAGAAGTTGCTTGGAGTTAAAAGGGGGAATGGATGGGCAAGGCCTGGGCAGAAACTAGATTCCTCCCTGCTCTCATCTGCCACATCCAGTTGGACACCATGAATGAAGTATTTACTTTCAAAATATCTCAAGGTCTAGTCCCTTCTCTTTTTCAACTGCTGCTGTCTTGGTTCAGGTTCTCACTCTTTGCAGCCTAGACTACTGTAACATGGTAAAATGGTGTACTGGAATACTATAATAAAGCAAATGCTGTTCTGGACTACTCTAGCAAGGTCTTTTCTTTTTCTTCCATTCTAGCCTGCCTCAATTAACTGCCAGAGGATCTTTCTAAAATTTGACCATGCCTATTCTCTGTTTTTAAAAAAACCCACAGTGACTCCCCATTGCCTCTGGGATAAAATCCCAATACCTTAGTCTGGAATCCAAGGTACTTTTTGATCTAGAATATGCCTACTTGTTCAGCTTCACTGTTATAACTCCTCTTATTGTACCCTTGACACCAGCAATATATCCTGGAACTTATCATCTCTTTTATCCCATATCCCTTTACTGTGCAGTCTCCTGAACTTGAAATGTCCTTTCCCTGAGTTCCATGCCTCTATACTCAAGTTGTGGTAATGAGGTCTTGATGGTGGATGCCATCTTTTTATGATGCCTAACTTACATTGTATCTAATACCTCTATTGGTTAGGGACAATCTGCCTGCTTCTGGTTTCAAAGCCTCTGCCTTGTTTTGGAATATTTATAATGTTTCTTGTTTTCTGTTCTTCTACTTTAAAAAATTCGATGAAGTTTATGATTCACTTAAGTAATATTTCTAAATCTCACTAATTATATAATATCAAAAGTCTTAATCATACAGTAAAAGTCAGAGATAAGTTCTACCAAGTTAGAGCCTATTTTCTCATGCTCATTGTCAACCTTTTTCATTTTAGAACGTTCCAAAAAGTAAGGAGATAAGGCTAGCATGGCGTGAAGAAAAGAGGATGTGTGGAAAGAGAGAGATTATTTGAAAACAGTTAAAAGTCAAATATACTCACTGGATAACTTTAACTTATATTAAAACTTTTATGCCAATTTCTGGGACTAGGTATGCAAATATATCTTTGAATGTCTATCGAGTTTTGATAAATATCACAAGGTTATTCCTGATTATATGTGTGAAGCTTTAATTAGAAGAATATAGTAATGTATTTTTGAAGCAGAAAATTTACAAGAATAAAAATATACTTCAAATAATCCTCAATTTCTATTTAGCAAGATCAGATACGAGCAGAAATAATTAGAATGATAAAGTCTAACCAGTGCTAGTAAATTTGACTAAAAGCCAAGAACAGCACAGCCAGGACACTTATGTTCATGTTTAAATTACTCAAGTGCTTAATTGTATAATTTCGGTTTCAATTACCAAATGCCCTTACTTTTAAAATTAGTCCTTTGAGTATTAGCTGCATGATATTGTTATTAAAGTTGAAAATCTGCTATTATGGTTTAGAGGATTATTGCAAAGTTGTTGGCATATGTCTTGTTTAATAAATAAGTTTAATTGTGCATGTAATCTGGTAATTTAATAATGATGAATTATATTTTACAGAAATGTAGAATGACTTTTTTTTTTCCTCAGGGTAAAACAAAATTACTTTTTAAGATTTATTTTCCAGAGGAAATATTTTACTATAAAAATACCTAAGATACCTCTTGTACCATATATATTCCTGTAAATAGTGAGACTAAATGGAGATTTTACATTAACCGCCCCTCCCCCCGCCTCCTATATAAAAGAGGTTGAGAGTAGGGAAATGAAGTTTAGTTAACAAGGAAGTGATGTTTACATTTAATGCTTTCTCAGTTTGTCTTACCAGTAGAACACTGAAAGTATGAATAAGTAGTTGATAGAATAGATTAGTGTATTTTTACCCCATGAGGCACTTTCCCCGTTTGGAAATGAACTCACAGCTGCTATTAATGTTAATGAGCTTCACTAGTCAAGAAAGTCCCTTGAGCTCATCCTCAATTTCCTTGGGCAAAACTATCTGATTGCCATCATATTGTTCATGCTTCCATCAGCTCTATTGTCTCTATTGGATTATAGGAGGGAAAAAATCTAGTCGTTTTAGAGTCATATCTCAGAATAAAAAATTTCAGAATTGATCTGAGCACAGGTGCAGTCTATAAGGGTGGAGTTGGTTCTGTGCTCAACCCTCAGCTAATGAGGGATGGGAGCTGGTATATAAATACCGCGTCTCCCAGCCCTCAGGTGTAGGTTTTGAGGCTTGTGCCACAGAGCATCTCAGAGGGTCCCTGCTCCGGATGTCTGTTAGGTAACTGTATATGGCATTTTTTGTTTCTCTGCTTCTTCATTGGTGCCTTTTGGCACCATTTCTCAAATCAACTGCCTGCAGCTTTATCTCGGTATCTGCTTTTCAGGGAACCCTAAGAAGACATGACATAACATGTAAACTTTGAACCCTATATATTATGGAATCAATCTCCATGGATTTTTAAAACTGAGAATCCTCCGCGTGAGTTTTCTTTGTTACAATATGACAAGACTTTAAAATTAGCTTTAAAAAATAGGTTAACTTCTTGATAACAATTTTGTATTCATTTGTGAAATGTGTTATTGTGAATTATTCTCATTTAAAAAATGCTAGAGGAAAAGTGCTGGTAACACTACCCTTTCCTTTGTCAGTTTTCTCTGATAATTTGATTTTTGTCTTTTAAAAAGTTTTAAAAGTTTCCCAAACTATTCTATTAATTGACCTGGAAAATAAGTGCTAAATCTTTCTAGAAATTTTTGTAGATGCAGAAGCGATAGCATAAAGTGACAGCAATGATGACTTATTATCTCTTAAAAAAGTGAGAAAATGAGTAAGAATAAATGTTAATTCAAACCTCTATAAATTAGGAAAAAAGGCTATATTAATGTTGGTAAGGATTCCACTTGCTACATGTTCATTTTTCTTTTGTTTAACCTCATATATATTTTTTGGAACACAAAATTATTTTCATTTGCATGTTAGTTTTGTGGCCTTTTTTTTTTTTCTTGTACCCATCATTGCAGACCCAAAGTTACCTTTCATTGAGGAGTTTTCAGAAGTTTCCAAAGTTGAAATAATTCAAACTGATTATGTGTGAAATAGCTTTGATTTTGTTAGCAGTGATTTGAGATTTCCTTGGTGATGTTGGAAGGAAGTTTTTGAGCAGATTGGTGTGTTATGGAAGTGCAAGATAGCAGAGTGGAAAATCATAACCTTTGAATTCGAGACCCTATCCCACCCTGTTGCTCTATACACCTGGGAAAATGCTGTTTTCTCATTTGGAAAACCTACTTTCTAAGGTAATTATGAGGATTAAATGAGACCATACATATGAAGTAACAAATAGAGTGCCTGGCATATAATAGAGCTCTATAAATACCAACTTATTGTAAGGCAGAAGCCTTGAAGTAATCTGAGCAGGGTGGATATCTTCCATTTCCATTCACGAATAAACAACTCTGATTTCTGAAGAAATGTGGTCTTGAGTTTATAACTTTACATGAGAGCCTTTCAGATTTCCTTAGTTTGATACTAACATATCATTGCATAATTTATTTCGGCTCTTGAAGCATCTAGTCCTGAAGCATGGCTTGTCTTTCAAATTGGAATTACAATTCTGGCATCGTTTCCAAAATTGCTTTGGCTGTGGGATTGTATTCCAAACACTATAATAGCACTTGTTTGATCAACCCCATTCCTTTTGAAAACTCTTGCTTGCCTCAGCTCCAAGATAAGTATTTTATTTCAGAGTTCTTCTGATATTGTATGTACCTAAGGTCTCAAATTTTTGAGAGTGGCTCCCAAATCATTTTAGCCCCCAAAATATTGTTTTGGGTTGCCACATGGCTCAGTTTTGGGGTAATGTCTATTTGCAGAAATACAGTTTAGTTACCAGTAGTAAAAAAAAAAGGTATTAAGAATTGATTCTAATGTAGTAATTTTCTTAGTAAAATATATTGGTTAGTGCTCATCACATAATGAGTGCTTGCAGCCAGTAAGTTTCATTCTTAGCCACCTTTGTTCTCATCATTTGAGTTAAATACTTAGCATGAGTCAAGTCTGTTCTCAAGCCAGTTTTGCTTGATATTAAGACTATGTAATGTAGTTAAATATTATGTATACTGATGAACTGTGAGTAGAGTTGTTTGTATGAAAATTACATTGAATGCTTTAGAAAATTCAAAGACTTATCACTGAAAATGCTGTCAACTTAGATGCTTAATATTGGAAAATACCACAAGTCTAGAAGTGTTCTGTTTTTAGTCTGCTGTCCAAGTGTCTACATATTAGCTATACTTGAAGTAAATGAAATGCAAAACATAGGCAGTGATCTTAGGGGCAGCTCATGCAAAAAAAAAAAAAAGTGTGATACTCCAGTTGGTGAACTTATACTAAAAGAGAGTGTCTTGGTTTTATATCAAAATGATAGTAGCAAATAATTTATAGCAAATAATAAATGGCTTGATGGTGGGAAAAAATCAAGATGCCTACTTATTGGGCAGTAGAAGGAGAAATTAACTATTGAACAACTTGATTAGTAATCTATAGATAAGTGAATCAAAATATTTTACTGACATTTTTACAATATTGCCAAATAGGCCCAAAGTGTGAGATGTTGCTTATAAAAACAGTGACAAAAAAGTAGAGCATGCATCATTAAGATCCAAAGAAACATCACAACAGTGGCTTGCAGTCTTCCATTTGGAGCCTAAATATTGCTGCTTCAGGTTATTGACTAACCAGCAAATCGTAGAGCATTTAAAAGTATGAATTGTTTGTCTTTACTGGTTTACTATAGCTCTAAAAATATGGCATGGATGAACTCTGAACAAAGAATTTGTTTTTTTTATGAAATTGTATATTTTCTAAAGAAAATCGTACCTGAAAAAAATACTGAAAAAGCTATGCTCTTCTAGTTATCACTCCTTTGCATTCCTTCTTAGGACCATGTAGGAGATATAAATGCTGTGTTTCCCCCAGATGTAACATCATCGATCTAGTCAGTGGGTTAAGTAATTCTAAAATGTTCATAGAAAAATACAAGTGAAAGTTTTTGACTTTTGGAAACAATTGAAGATAAAAATGTAGGTAGCACAGAATTGAGTCACAAACATATTATTTATAATATTGGAGTAGAATAGTTTCCAGTTCAGCATATACTGCATCTTGGAGAAAACTGGCCTGAACTTGACAACTACTGCATAAAATCTAATGTACAAGAAGAAAATCAATTAGTCGTTAGCTGATTTCAAACAAATGACGGTTCTAGTGATTTTTAGGAAGATGGTGTACAACAAAGGATTGAGGGTGACGATTTGTTGGAAAGTGATGTTGTGAATGGTGTAGAAATCATACATGCTAAAACAAGAAAAGATGGAGCTGAATATGAAGAAAAAGGTAAAAACAAATCCAGAGGCAAGAATTATTCATGTTGTAGCCAAAAAATGCCCCTTTACACTACATTGGACCACAACTTGTATTGACAATAATCAACAATATGCTACAGAAACTTGGAAGATCTATAGGTGAAAAATAGTATTCTATCCTCTAATAGATTAATATTAGATTTTATTGGAGATAAACAGAGAAAACATGGTGGAGTGGGAGACGTCCCCAGATCTCTTCCCTTGAAACAACAATAAGCTAAACATCTAAAACAAACAAAAAACACCCAAACTGTACACCAGCATGCCTGAAAATGGGATCTGCGCATAAGAGCTACCACAGGTCAGAACCCTGGGTGTTGGGCGGTAGGCTGGGAGAAATAAAGAAACTGCTTCTCATAGCTGCTGGAGCTCCCTGTAAGAGGAGGGAGAGGGGAGAAGGTGTGGTGAGTTCCTTGAACAGCCCTGCCTGGGAGAGTTGTGAGTTCCACGCAGCCGGTGGCAGGGCCCAGTCATCAGAGCAGAAAGCAGAGAAGCAGGATGGATGGCAGAGAAACAATAGTTGCGTTTTACTGGCCGTGGTTGCAAAACCAAGGCTGGGCCGCAGCCCCCAACCCCCAACCCAGAGGATTTCTCCCCCCATACCCTCCAAGATCGAGCACTGCAGCGCTCCAGGGAAATATGAGCAAACGCTACCAAAACTGTTGCTGATACTGACAGGGACTGAAACCGAAGGTAGTGAGTGTGATTAAATATCTACAAGAAAATAAAAAGGCATTATTAAGGCTTTATATAAAGCAAGGATCCAAGAGGCTTAGACGCCACCTACTGGAAACCAAAAGAAAAATGCCTTCTTTGCAGCAGGGTAAAGAGAAACCTTTATATAATAAATCTTTCTGGAAAAAAAAGCAATATACAGTTCCATTAATGCCCAGGCAGAGAAATAGTCCATTAAACATCGCGAACAACCAAGGTGACAAGGCATTTCAGAAAGAGAAAAATCTCCGGAAAATAAGCTTATAGACAGAAATATGTAACTTAAATGACAGAGAATTCAAGATGGTACTTCCAAAAAAGCTCAGTGAGTTCTGAAACGAGTCATATAAAAAATTTCCAAGAATTGAAAAAACAACTAGATGAGCAGAACAAGGAGATTGAAACCCTCAAAAAGAATTGAATAGATCTTCTGCAAGAGTTGAAAAGTGAAATAGCAAGCTTGGGCAATAGAGTCGACCAAATAGAGGAAAGGATCAGTGATATTGAAGACAGAAATCTAGAAATCGGAAGAAGAGAGAAACCAAAGAATGAAAAATAATGAAAGAGAAATACAAGAACTAGCTGATACCATCAGGAGAGGAAACATAAGAATAATGGGCATTATCTCAGTCAAGGAAAAAGAGCAGGGACTAGAAAGCATTTTCAGATAAATAATTGACAAGAATTTCCCAAATCTAAGAAATGAACTGGAGCTTGGAATTTAAGAAGTCAACAGAACACCCAATTATCTCAACCCCAAAAGGCCTTCACCAATACACATTGTATTAAAATTATCAAAAATCAACGACAAAGAATTCTCAGGGCAGCCAGGGAGAAGAAACCAGTGACTTATAAAGGAAAACTCATTAGATTATCCTCGGACTTCTCAGTGCAGACCTTACAAGCTAGAAAGTAATGGAATCACATATTTAAACTATTAAGTGAAAGGAACTACCAGCCTAGAATAACGTATCCAGCCAAGCTCTCCCTTAGTTATGAAGGAGAAATTAAGAGCTTTCCAGACATACAAAAATTGAAGGAATTCTCCACTACGAGGCTTGCACTACAGGATATACTGAAAGGGGTCAGCTCACCTAAAACAAAATGACAAAAAAAAAAAAAAAAAAAAAGGACATAATTAAGAGAAAAGGGAACACTGGGATCGAAGACAGAAATCTAGAAATAAATCAGAAGGAAGAGGAGAGAAACCAAAGAATGAAAAATAATGAAAGAGAAATTCAAGAACTAGCTGATACCATCAGGAGAGGAAACATAAAAATAATGGGCATTACTGAAGGCAAGGTAAAGGAACAAGGATTAGAAGGCATTTTCAAACAAATAGTTGACAAGAATTTCCCAAATCTGAGGAATGAGCTAGAGCTTGGAATTCCAGGAGTCAACAGAACACCCAATTATCTCAACCCAAAAAGGCCTTCACCATGACACATTGTATTAAAGTTATCAAAAAACAATGACAAAGAGAGAATTCTCAAGGTAGCCAGGGAGAAAAACGGTAACTTATAAAGGTAAACTCATTAGATTATCATCAGACTTCTCAGCACAGACCTTACAAACCAGAAAGGAATGGAATCAAATATTTAAACTATTAAGTGAAAGGAACTACCAGCCCAGAATAATGTATCCAGCTAAGCTCTCCTTTAGATGTGAAGGAGAAATAAAGATCTTTCCAGACATAAAGAAATTGAAAGAATTCTCCACTACGAGGTCTGCACTATAGGAAATACTGAAAGGGGTCAGCTCACCTAAAACAAAATGACAAAAAAAAAAAAAAGACATAATTAAGAGTAAAGTGACTATCAGGCAGGTAGAAGCAGAGGAGTGCAACCCTTACTGAGAACAGAGCTTAAATAATAAGAAGAGAATTGCCATAGCAGGATAGTAACAAATGTTCAGCATACATAGGGACAAATTGAGATAACAATGACTGAGAAGGGGAGGATTCAAAAATCCAAAATTGCAAAGGGGAATGGAGATAAGGCACGCGCAAAAGAAAATGGACGACTGTGTGTGTGTATGTATATATATAAAACTATCCTTTATATATTCTTAATGGTAGCCACACACCAAAGATTCAGAGCTGAAGTATACAACATAAAACAAGAAGAACCAGAGGGAAAACTCACAAAAGCCAACCAAAATAAAACAGAAACACAAGGACAAGGAAGCAATGGGAACACTGAGCTACCAGAAAGCAAAAGATAAAATGGCTATAAGAAGACCTCATATTTCAATAATCACACTAAATGTAAATGCACTGAACTCACCAATAAAAAGACACAGAGTTGCAGAATGGATCAAAAAACAAAACCCAACCATATGCTCCCTCCAGGAGACACATCTCAGTGAAATGGTGGAAAATGATATTTCAAGCAAATGGCATTCAGAGAAAAGCAGGAGTAGCAGTACTAATGTCAGACAAAATAGACTTCAAAATAAAAAAGATAAAGAAAGATACTAAGAGACACTTCATAATGATAAAGGGAATCATGCACCAAGAAGATATAACACTTATTAATATCTATGCTCCCAATCAGGGAGCTCCAAAATATGTAAAGCAATTACTAACAGAACTAAAGGGAGAAACAGACCAAAACACTATTGTAATAGAGGACCTAAATATCCCACTGTCGGATATGGACAGATCATCCAAATAGAAAATCAGTAAGGAAATAACATCCTTAAATGACACATTAGACCAAATGGACATAATTGACATTTATAGAGCCTTCCATCCCAAAACAGCTGCTTATACATTCTTCTCTAGTACACATGGACCATTCTCAAGGATCGACCACATACTGGGACACAGAAATAGCCTCAACAAATATAAAAGGATTGAAATCATACCAACCATATTCTCTGATCATAATACTTTGAAACTAGAGATCAACGGGAAAAAGAAAGCATGAAGAACCACAAATAAATGGAGATTAAACAACATGCTATTGAAGAATAACTGCATCAGAGAAGAAATAAAAAGATCAAGAGATACATAGATACGAATGATAATGATAGTACAACATATCAAAACTTTTAGGACATGGCGAAAGCGGTCTTTAGAGGAAAGTTCATATCATTACAGACTTATCTCTGAAAACAGGAACGAGACGAAATAACCAAAGGCTTCATCTTAAAAAAACTAGAAAAGGAAGAACAAATGAAGCCTAAAGTCGACAGAAAGAAAGAAATTATCAAAATTAGAGCAGAAATAGATGAAATTGAAAACAGAAAAACAATAGAAAAAATAAATGCAACGAAGAGCTGGTTCTTTGAGAACGTTAATAAAATTGACAAACCCCTGGCTAGACTCACTAAAGAAAAAAGAGGACGCAAACAAAATCAGGGATAAAAGAGGGGAAATTACGACTGACATCGCAGAAATACAAAGGATTACACAAGAATACTATGAAAAGTATGTAACACCAAATTTAATAACCTAGAAGAAATGGACCAGTACTTAGAAAAATACGATCTTCCTGGACTGAATCAAAAAATGAAAAATCTAAATAAACTGATCAGCAGTATGGAAATTGAAACAATCATCAAAAACTTACCAAAAAGTAAAAGTCCAGGACCAGATGGCTTCACACGTGAATTCTACCAAACATTCAAAGAAGATTTAATATTTATTCTCCTCACACTCTTCCAAAAAATCGAAGAGGAGACAATACTTCCCAGCTTGTTTTCTGAGGCCAATATTACCCTGATACCCAAACCTGGTAAGGAAAACACAAAAAAAGAAAACTACAGACCAATATCTCTCATGAACACAGCTGCGAAAATCCTAAATAAGATACTAGAAAACTGAATACAGCAACATATTAAAAAGATTATACACCACGAAATAGTGAGCTTTATCCCAAAGGCACAGGGATGGTTCAACATATGCAAATCGCTTAATATAATACACCGCATAAACACATTAAAAAAGAATCATATGATCATATCAATAGATGCAGAAAAAGCCTTCAACAAGATACAGCATCCATTTATGGTCAAAACACTTAACAAAACTGGTATAGAAGGAAAGTACCTTAATAAAGGCCATCTATGACAAACCCTTAGCCAACATTATACCTAATAGTGAAAAACTAGAAATCTTCCCTCTAAGATCAGGAACAAGGCAAGACTGTCCACTATTGCCACTGTTATTCAATATAACATTGGAGGTCCTAGTGAGAGCAATCAGATAAGAGAAAGATATAAAAGGCATTCAAATAGGAAATGAAGAAGTCGAATTTGTCACTATTTGCGGATGACATAATTATATAGAAAACCTAAAGACTCCACAAGAACACTACTAGAAACAATAAATACAGTAAAGTCTGGATACAAAATCAATGTTCAAAAATCCATAGTGTTCTTATACTCTAATAATGAAGTGTCAGAAAAAGTGGAAAAAATAATTCCTTTTGCAATTGCAACAAAAAGAATAAAATACCTAAGAATAACTTTAAAGAAATGTAAAGGACCTATACAATGAAAACTACAAGACCCTATTAAAAGAAATCAAAGAAGATACAAAGAAATGGAAAGATAGTCTATGTTCTTGGATTGGAAGAATCAACATAGTTAAAATGACCATAATACCTAAAGCATTATACAGATTTACTGCAATCCCAACAAAACCCCATTGGCCTTTTTAAAAGAAATAGAACAAAAAATAATCAGATTTGTATGGAAGCACAAAAGACCCCAAATTGCCAAAGCCATCCTGAGAAAAAAGAAGAAGGCTGGAGGCATCACTCTGCCTGACTTTGAATTATACTACAAAGCGACAGTAATCAAAATGGCATGACATTGGCAGAAAAACAGACACACGGATCAGTGGAACAGAATCGAGAGTCCAGAAGTAAACCTATATGGGCAAATAATTTTCGACAAAAAAGCCAAAAACATACAGTGGAGAAAGGAAAGCCTCTTCCATAATGGTGCTGGGAAAACTGGAAAGCCACCAGCAAAAGAATGAAACTAGACTGTTGTCTATCACCACATATCAAAATTAAACTCAAAAGACCTGAATTAACCTGAAATAAAAAAATGCATAGAAGAAAATATAGGCACTAAACTCAAGGGCCTTGGACTTGAAGAGGATTTTATGAATTTGACCTCAAAGGCAAGAGAAGTAAAAGCTAAAATAAATGAATGGGACTACATCAAACTAAAAAGCTTCTGCTCCACAAAAGAAATCATCAATAAGATAAAGAGACAGCCATCTGAATGGGAAAATATATTTGCAAGCCACGCTTCCAATAAGGGCCTAATATCCAAAATATATAAAGGACTCATATAACTCAATAACAACAAAAAAGCAAATGATCCAATCAAAAAATGGGCAGGAGACCTGAACAGACACTTCTCCCTAGAGGACAAGTAAATGGCCAACAAACATTTGAAAAAATACTCAGCATTGCTAGCTATTAGGGAAATACAAATTAGAAACCACAATGAGATACCATCTCACACCTGTTAGAATAGCTATAATCAACAGGACAAGGAATAACAAATGTTGGAGAGGATGCGGAGAAATAGGAACTCTCATCCACTGTGGTAAGATTGCAAATTGGTACAGCCACTATGGAAAACAGTATGGAGGTTCCTCAAAAAACTAAGAATTGATCTACCATATGATCCAGCAATCCCTCTACTGGGTATTTACCTCAAAGACTTGAAAACCCATATCTGAAAAGATATTTGCACACCGATGTTCATAGCAGCATTATTCACAGTGGCCAGGACAAGGAAGTGACCAAAGTTTCCTATGATAGATGATTGGCTAAAGGAGCTGTGGTGCATATATACAATGGAATATTACTCAGCTATAAGAGATGAAATAATGTTATTTGTGACAGCATGGATGGACCTCGAGATAATCATGCTAAGTGAAGTAAGTCAGAAAAAGTTGAAAATCACATGATGTCACTTATATGTGGGATATAAACTTAAGAGCAACAAATGAACAGGACAAAGAAACAGAGACTCACAGACATGGACTATAGACTAGTGGTTACCAGAGGGTAGGGGGTGGGGGAGGAGAGAAGAAGTAATTGGGGTAAAAGGGATCAAATATGGGGTGTAGAGGGAGGGTGAAGTGAGTAAAGGGGATCAAATATATGGTAGTTGAAGGAAACTGAAGCGGATCAAATATGAGGGGTAGAGGGAGGGTGAAGTGGGTAAAGAGGATCAAATATATGGTAGCTGAAGAATATACAAATGTCAAATTATAATATACACCTGAAAATTATATAATTGTATTAACCAATGTTATCCCAATCAACTTAATTAAAAAAAATATTAGATTTTATTAAATGATTGTACATTTTCATTTTAAGGTAAAAAAATATTTTAAGTATGGATTTTTTAAAAAAATTATTTTTATTCCTTTATTAAAAATATTTTAAAAGAAGTTAACCTGTCAACCACCACTCTGAACCAGATAATAGAATTTTGACTGTATTCTTAAATATTCCCTCTAAGTTTCTGTTGCCACTCTTTGCTGATTCTTCACTAATTGGATTGAGTAGTATGAACTGAAGCTGCAATACATAACAGGAAGTATTATCTATTTGGTGTTGCGGAAGAGTTGAGGGGCATCCAGAGTCAGGAAACTAAGCCCCAGCATCTTCCAAATGACATAGTAATGTCTTCATAGTCCAAGAGTAAGGTGACTAAGTGTTGGAGGTGACTTGAAGTTGTGATCTTGACCCAGATCCTTTAGAGTGCATTGGGACATTTCCTATACCAGTCAGTCAAATAAGTACTTACTCATAGACTTGGGAACTGAGAGGGTTTAGCATAGCTTCAAAGTTAGCCATGTTGAAAAATCCAACCCATGCATTGACACCATGTAACCCATAACTGAAATTTGCATATTCTTCCAAAGGCAGTTTTGCTGTGATGCTAACAGGTGAGGTCAGGAATGGTGGCAATTTTGTGGGCTAATATAAATTATGGAATTATAAAACTCAATCTGTATGCAAGGCTTTTATGTGCTCCTATTTAGTTACATTTTATCTCCCCTCCTCCTATCACCCTTTAGCTATTACAGAGCTGAGAGGGAATCCCTTGTGGATTGTGTGAGCTTCAGAGAAAAAAAGCAAACAAAGACAAAAGAGACTTGATTCTCTGTTCTTACTGTCTACATGAACACCCACCCACTGTTTCCTTTTCACAGTGAGCAGGGCCTAATATACATCAGAAACTACGGAGCTTCAATTAAGTGATTCAATCACTCTGTTCTGGTCATTATACAGAATTGACAGAGTTTTCCTCTTGCTCCCAGAAATTGCTGATATTCCTTTGGGAGAACTAAATAAAGACACTATATTGAGAGGAATGTTAAGAAACCTGACAAATGAGAACAACAGACAGCAAAAGTCAGCACATGTTCAAAGGAAAGTTACTACAACCTTTGTCACTGCGTTTTCAAAAAATCCCTTTCTCAGATGATTAATAAAATGCTCACGTACTTTCTAATGTATTTTTCGTATGACATGAGGTATTTTAGTAAGCACATTTGTGGGTGTAGTGGGTTTTTCTTTTTATAAAAGATCTGAATCATAAGATGGAATGTCTAAGTGTTTTTTGATTGTTTTAAAATATATCGAAATATAACAATAGAACTGCAGTAATATCTATCCCTCGTCCTCTTTAGCTTTGAATCAGAATAGCAAGCTGCTGCATCATCACTGTTACAGGTATGGAATTAACACAGTTAACAGTATGGCTGCATCTCTTTGAGCTTAAAGGAATGAAAAATAAAGAAAAAGCCAAAATTAATCATTATTTTTCTATATCCTGTGTATCCTTTAACATCAAAATTGCTTGTTAATGCCATGTTACTCTTCCTCTTCTCCTCCAGCTTCACCCCATTGTAATCCCAGACCATCACAACATCTGGCCCCTTTTCTAAGAAACTTATCCTTTGGGCAGTTGGTAGGCACTCAGTAAATTGTTGAATGAATATGTTGGATCTCATTCTCTTTTCTTATCATTTCTCCCACAGCACATACAACCTACTCATCTCTTTTTTTCTCTGCCCCTTACTGGCATCTCCAATCATCCTAGTTTCCTGATTTCATCCAATCTATTTAATAGAATTCTATTATTATCCATCTTAAAGATGTCCTTTTTAGTACCTTTGGTCTATTGTACTTTACCTTTTGTAGTTTCTTCTCTCTTTACCCACACCACCCCAATTATACAAATAGACACACGCTCACATACTTTGCCTCCTAACTCCAAAGCATGCAATTAATAGTAGTATATACCAAGACCTGGCCTCCCGTCTGCTTTTTTCCATTTATACACACTGTAAATAACTTATGGTCTCTATTAGAGTATGACTTGGCCTCTTAAGAGCCATTAGACTACCCAGCAGGGTTACATATCCTATATTTGACGTATTATTTCATAGCCCTTATTACTTTCACATTTTTCTAATGGTCTCAGAAGATGTTTCTTTTCTCTTTAAAGCTAATCTCTATATTTTGGAACCTCAGCCCCATACTTAGTCGTGTTCACTGAACTCTTCTTCTGTTATTCTAGTCCTGTCTCAACTTATTTTGCCCTTGGCTTAGCATTTTTGTCTTCCAATTTTGTTTTCTCTCCCAAACTAGGTCATTAATTAATTAATTAATTTATTGGATATACATTTTTAAAGAGATGCTGCCCCTTATCTGTTTGGTTCAAATAAGAAAGCATAGGCTAAATGCTTGACTGTTGTTATTTATTTGTTTTCAAGATAGTGAATTTTTTCTTATGCTCTGAAGGTGACCAATTTCTTTAAAAAATTATTTTGTCATGAACTCATGGATTGAAATATAGTTGATAGGTTTCCATCCTTATTGAAGCTCAGGTTATTCCAGATTTGGCCAGTTGAGGGACTCTTTAAATTGGCTGCTGAGTCCTTTGGGTACGATCCAAGTAGTCTCTGATAGCTTTCCTGCCATTTGAGATGACAAAACATTTAGGCTCATTTTATTAATTTCCACCAAAGATTTAGAGTCAGTCATTTCTCCAAGAACTCCTGTTTTCTTTTGGTAGGAAATGGTATTTCATCACCATGATTGGAGTGCTAGGAAGGTTCATTGCTATGTTTCATTGTATCATTTCTACAAAAAGGCCTGCTGGGATTTTGATTGGGGTTACATTAAATCTATAGATCATTTTGGGGAGAATTAACACCTTAACATTGAATCCTTTGGTATATCAGGTCACTTATTTAGGCCTTCTTTAATTTTTTCGCTCAGAACACTGTATACATTTTTTGTCAAATTTATACCTATGTGTTTCTTACATTTTGATGTTACTGTAATTGGTAGTTTCTTTGATTTTATTTTCTAGTTTTTTCCCCTTGCTAATATGTAGAAATGCAACTGATTTTTGTATATTGACCTTGCATTCTATAAGCATGTTATTCATTAGTTCTAGTTGCTTTTAAAAATAGAACCATAGGCTTTCCTACCTAGATGACAGTGTTGTCTATGAATAGTTTTACTTAATACTTTCCAATCTGGTTGTCTTTTATTTTCTTTGTCTTATTCACTGGCTAAAACCCAACAATATAATTGTGAATAGAAGTTGTTAGAGTGGACATATTTGCCTTGTGTCTGATCTTAGGGGGAAAGTATTCATAAGTCTTTTTTTAATATTAACTGTGCTGTGAGGTATAACTTTACATAGATGTCCTTTATCAGGTTGGGAACATTCTCTTCCTACTTTGCTGAGAAGAGTTTATCAGGAATGTAGGTTGAATTTTGTGAAATGCTTTTTCTCTATCTGTTGAGATGATGATAGGTCCTTTTTAGTTTAATATTGACTGATATTGGACTATGAACTAAACTTTGCATTCCTGGGGTAAAACCCACTTGGTCATGCTGTATTACCCATTTTATGTATTGTTGGATTTGATATGTTAAAACTTTAAGAATTTTTGCATCTGTGTTCATGAAGGATGTTGGTTTGCAGTTTTCTTGTGATTTCTTTGCATGGTTTTTATATCAGAGTAATGCTGGCTTTATAAAATGTTTTGGGAATGAGCCCTCTTCAATTTATTTCTGGAAGAATTTGTGTAGAAGTCATAGTACTTTTTAAGTATTGGGTGGAATTCACCAGTGAAACTATCTGGGCCTGGAGTGTTCTTTGTGGGAAAGATTTTAAGTACAAATTCAATTTCTTTAATAGACATAGAGTTACTGAGGTTATCTGTTTCTTCTGAGTAAGCCTTGACAGTTCGTGCCTTTCAAGGAATCTCCATTCAACTAGATTGTTGAATTTATTGGCATAAAGTTATTTATATTTTTTATTCTTTTCATATGTGAAGGGTCTGTAGTGATATCACCTCTCATTCTTGATATTGATAATTTTTGTGTTATCTTTTTTTTCTCCTAATCAGTATGGTTAGTAGATTTTAGAGAAAAGATTACCAGGGATAAAGAGTTATTTCATAAATAGAATGATAAAAGTGTCTATTTGTCAAGAGAACATAACAGTCCTAAATGTTTGTATACCTAATAACAGATTTTCTAGATACACTAAACAAAAATTGATAGAAATGCAGGAGAAATAGACAAATCAACCATCATAGCTAGACATTTTATCGCTTCTTTCTCATTGATAGAACAAGAGACAAAATGATCAGGAAGGACATAGAAGACTTGAACAACATTATCAACTAACTTCATATTACTGACATTTCTAGAATATTCAACCCAACAGCAGCAAAGTACACATTCTTCTCAGGCGAATATGAAATATTTGCCAAGATAAACCGTATTATGATCTCTAAAACAAGCCTCAATAAATTTAAAAGGATTACAGTTATACAAAGTATATTCTCTGGCTTCAATGGAACTAATTTAGAAATCAATAACAGAAGGAAATATGGAAAACCTGCAAATATTTGGAAACAAAACAATTCTAACTAAGGCATGTGTCAAGAAGAAATCAATGGAAACTTGGTATTTTCAACTGAAAATGAAAATACAAAATAATATAATTTGTGACTGCAACTGAAGCAGTGCTATATTAGGAAAGAAGAAAAGTCTCAATTTAATGACCTCACCTTAAGAAAGTTATACCTTCCACCTTAGAAGGAAGAGAGAAAATGAAATCAAAACTAATAGAAGAAAGGAAATAAAGATAAGAGAAGAAATCATTGAATAGAAAAAAACAGTAGAGAAAAACAGTGAAAGCCCAAACTGATTTATATCTACTTATCCAATTCCTTTGGTCTGCATGAGCACAGCCTTTTTCAATTTTAAGTAAATGAGTACCTTAAAAAAAAAAAAGAACTTCTTTTCTCTCCAAGAGTCAAGTGCTGTTCTGAGTGATAAGGATGTAAGACAGTAAAGGTCTGTGCTCATATGAAACTTATGTTCTAGTGGGATAAGATTTTTTAAAAACAAGAAATTAAAAAAAATAAAATGGAGAGGATGGTGTTCTTTAGAATTAGTGGCCATAAAGACCTATTTGAGTGGGAATGGTGTCACATTTTATCCAAGTCGTGAAGGACAAGAAAGTGCTGGGTTGGGCCAATATATGGGAGAGGGACCGTTCAAGGCAGAACTAAAGGCTATTGTAAAAGGCTCCATGGTATTCAGAATAATGTGAGGAAGAAATAAACATATCTTTTTTTTTCTTTGAAACACCTTTATTACACATTTTCTTTTTATTGATATAATTGACATGTATAAGTTTAACATGTATAATGTGTTGACTTTATACATTTCTATATTACAATATGATTACCACCGTAACATTAGCTATCACATCACATAATTATCATTTTTTTTGTGGTATGAATAATTTAGATGTAGTCTCTTAGCAACTTTGAAGTTTATAATACAGTATTGCTGACTATACTTACAATGCTGTGTATTAGGTCTCCAGGACTTGTTATAAACTTCTATTTTATTTAAACTACTATAACTTGGAATATCTTTTTTCATTCCTTTGTTCTCAACCTATTGTGAATATTTATTTTAGGTATATCTCATTTAGATAATATCTACTTGGATTTTTAACATAGCTTGAGAGTTTCTGTCTTTTAAGACAGGGATTTAGCTTATTTATAGATATTATGGATGCATTTAATCTTAATGCCTGCCATCTTTTTTTTCCCAACTTACTATGCTTTCTTATTTCAGTTTTTCCTTTTTCCTTTGTCAAATTTATAACTTTTTCTCCCACTATTTCCTGTTCTATTGTCTATAATGTTTTGGGAATTATATATTTTCTAGAGTGTTATTTTAATAATCACATTTACATTTTTCATCAATGCTTAAAATTGTTGTATATTTATTAATCATGTATAAAACAAGAATATTAGCATATTTCTACTTAACATTTACCATCCCACCATTTTATATATTAAGATTATCTTGGATTTTAGTTCTAAATTGTTATTTCAGTTTACATATTTATTTTTAAATATATGTCAGTTTGATTTGTTTCTTTGCTTAGCTCTTTTTGGTCTGCCCTAACTTCTTGCTCCTTTGTATTCTTACCTGTATTCTAGTGTATCGTATTATTTGTTCACTTGCTCTCTTGCTGGATGATGGATGAAGACTCACCTTTGCATCCCTGGAGCTTGGCCTGTAGTAGATACATTGTAAATGTCCACTGAATGATTGCAAGCCCTTCTACTCCATCTCTGCCCTGTGCTTTGATCTGCTTTCCTGTGTTTCTACTTTACCTCATTCTTCTTGGTCTAGATCCTTATATTATTGTACCAGAACCACTAAGCCATCTGTGTGGGGTATACCACTGAGACATCAGAATTGTCAGGAAATAGACAGAGCTTGGGGCTCAAGGAGCTCTTCTGAGAGGAGGCATGTTTGTTCTGCCATTTGACCCTCAGTTGATTGTTGAAATTTATTTCCCTAGACATATGGATGGTGACACAGAGTACTTTACAAAGTTGAGATGGTAGAGGCATAGGAACACTATGAGGAGCAGCTATGCTTTGAAGATTTACTTGCCAGATGTGAGAATGGAGCAACTGCACATCTCAGGTCTTAGATGTGAGAAGAATCTTCAGATGTTATTTCTGTTTATCTGGTTGTATAATCGAAATATGAGACTCAATGCAGAATCATTCCATAAAGAATATTAATGACTAATTTGTTGTGCTGTATTTTAATTGTCATTTAGAGGGAAAAAGACCTTACCTCATGGGAAGAATATTCTTCAAAATTGTAGATGTGTTGTGAAGTTTACCCTAGGCCTACATTTAACATTGATAAAATTTCGTTCTATTTCTTCATTGCTCCAGATGCCACACTAAACTTTTTTCCCTCTTTGTTTACACCTTTAAGGCATTTACTGGCTATTATTGTGGGTGCCTAGCTAGCTCAGTTGTTGTTTGGCCAGGCAGTTCATTATTAATTTTTATTTTTATACTCTTTATTTCTTTAGTTTTGCCCTTATTTCTACTTTTCCCCCTTTCTTTGACTTATGTCTACATTACTTTAGGCTTTGTTCACAAGGCTTAAGAGAATTCTTTGAGCAATCCCTTTAGTTATTCTTTTTCTTAAGGTGAAAATACCTCCGGAGACCAAGAGCAATGTTGTCTCAGGGGAGAATAAGTTAGGACACTCACTTGAAGCCCTGTATCCTATTGTCATGGGGATGGGGGAACGTAAAATAAAGTGAATCTAACCAGTACCAAGATGGTCCTACCTACATTTCCTTTTCCACTTTTCCTTCCTCCCACCCTCCCAAGTCCCTTTTGAAACTAGCAGAGGATACAGACATAGTCAGGCATCTGGAGCCTCAGGGAGTAACTCTGACTTTCTGATCTTACTGATCATCAACATTTAACCTACATCATCAGTAAGAAGAGACCCAGGAAAAAGACACCTAAGTTTGGACTTTTGGCGGGAGACTGTAGAATAATATTGTGTGTGTATGAATGCATTTTACCATAGTCACATGTTCAGACCTGCTATTCATAGCTTGATAGTTGACTGAATTCTTGCCTTTCTCTATGGAATGCCTAATCTCTGAACTATGTAAAATATTCAAGCAGTTTAAATCTACAGTTACATGAGATTTCACTCAGAATAGGCCTTTATGAATATTCATGTTGAGATATTTAGCCTCGGGATGTGAAATATTAATCTCTTACCTGAGTTTTACATCTAATTATTTTTCAATGACACAGAGAAAAATTAAATGTTACCTGCCACCAGGGGCATCATTAGGATGAGCTCTTTAGGTTAAAGCTCTAAAAGAAGAATTCACAGTCTGAATTTTTTGCTATTTCCCATTATGCAACGGGGAAAATTTATGAAAACACTACCATTGTTTTTGTTCAAGCGTGGTCTCTCATCTATCCAGATTTGACAAGCAAATAATATTAAAGGTCAGTTTCTATTATGGTGAATATGAGCAATCCAAGTCTTTTTTTTTTTGTATTGGATTTGTTATGAAGAATGAATGTTTAGAGATTACAATGCTTAGCAATAGAAACTATAAAGATAGACTCACTGTGATGAATAATCAATGAAATTAAGTACTCTAAAGTGAGCAAGAGAAGTTAATAGCATTGGATTACATTTCTCTTGTGGTAAATGTTTGTATTTTGATTCTTGGTGATTTGAGAGTGCAGGTAGTTTTTTCTGAAGGGGTGGGATATATGAGGAAAGAAGGGGAAAAGGCAGTTGAAGGGCAATTTTTTTATATCTATTTTTTTCTTATAAGAATAACAATTATTCATTGAAGAAAATTTAGAAATAACAGATAAATAAAAATAAAATAAAAATACCTCTGAACCTACCACTAGGAAAAACCACCACTGTAATTTCAGTGTCTTTTAGTTTATTCCACCTTTTCTATATTAAAAATTCAAATATGTATATTTTACAAAAACAGTTGCACTGTACTGTTTTCCACTGTATTTCATTAATTATTATGATAGGTTTAAATAGGTGCATAATATTCTATTGTATGGGTCAAAATTCATTTAAATCATTAAATATTTTTGATATTTCGAGAGTTTCCAATTTTATGTTATTATAAATGCACTTCAGTGAACATCCTGAAACCTAATTTTTTTTTGCATGTATAATATTTCCTTTTAGGATAAATTCATAAAAATGAAATTGCTTAATCAAATAGTATGCACATTTTAGTTCTTTAGATATATATTTTCAAATTGCCCTCCAGAAAGTATGTTCCAATTAATGTTTTCACACTTTCCCAAAAGCTAGTCATTATAATTAAAATATGTGTATTTGCTAATTTTATAGGAGAAATCAGTAACTTATTGTTTGAAATTTTAACTGATTTTAAATTTCCCTATTATTTCACATGAAATATGTATTTTTAAGGGTAATTTCTTGATGAAGAATAAAAGAAAAGAAAATCTTCCTTTTTTATCTACTGGAAGGAAATAGAGTCCCTTCAAAATAAAGGAATTATTTCACATCAAGGATCAGTAATAATTTCATAGTTGTGGAAGTCATTGTTTTGGTAGAATTAGGAATGTGATTGAATCATCCTTTTCTTGACACACGGATCTTTTTCCACATCTTTTTATTACAATTAAATTGTGATGAGATTTTACCTGTACATAATTCAGCAAATTTACATTTAAAAAACCAATCATGGCTTTGTATATACTATCCTATGAGTCTAATGACTGCAGTAGCCTGATTTGGGGTTAAAATTAAGAACCGAATGGGTGGCCTTGGACAGAAGCTAACCAGTAATAAATAGGTTGCTTTGATCTTTTGGGTTTAATCCTAGGTGGAGAGAAGAATGTCAGATAGTTTGAAAGGATAGTATTTCAATTAATAAACAATATTTATATTCTATAAGAATTGCTATTAATGAAAATGTTAGTTTGTGCTGGGATAGTCACTAATAAAAGTTCACCAATGTGTACATGGATTGACCTTCCTGGCTCAATTTTGAACTCTGCTAAAAGGTTATCTCCATTTGTTTTGGCAGCCTTGTTGGAAGATCAGCCTGGGTATTGGGAATTCCAGTGAAAAACTGTAGCCTGGAGGCATCCGGCTTGTGTCTACTTATTTAAAATGCTGCTGAAAGTCTGCCTGTTATCACTCGTACTTACTACTGAGATTATGGGAGATATTTGGCAAAAACATGCTATTTGATTATCCAATTCATTTGTTTATTACTGTTGATCCGAGACTCTGACAGTGATTACTTAAGATGATTGTGGTTTGTATTACCTATTGCAATCATTTTTGTGTGTGTTTCCCTTGTCCCAAGCATATTATTGCCAGATAAAATGTAAAGAACATGAATTTGCTGAGTTAAAATTATATCCCATCATACCAAAATCCTGTTCGAAATCTTAAGTGATTACCTTTGCCTGAGGAATTACACAGTGTAGGTTTATCTACCAAAGTCCATTGTAGTAATGGTTTTGCCTAACTTTTCAGTTGTATCATTTATGATTTATCTACAGTATTTTGAACCTTGAATAGACTTCCTGCTTTCCTACCTTCTTACCTTTAAAAAACCTCTCTCTCTCTTTCTCTTCCCGTTGCCCGCCCCCCCCCCCCACACTGAGCTCTTGAGCCCTTGAGTCACCCTTCTCTTGTGCCTGGACAACACATTGAGACGGGGCATCCCACTTCCGAGTACCCTCTCTTTCAGGAGAGTTGTGTAACTCTGCACTTAAATAGACCCTATCGCTCTACCTCAGAAAAAAATCTCAACTTGGAATGTGCTTTCTCTTCATTTGCACAGATAACCTTGGGATATAAGGATTGGGAGAGACTTTTAACATTTCATTCCCTCTGATTTTCAAGACCAAGAACATATACTCCTGTCCCTGACTTCTAGTTGAAATGATTTATTTTCTCTGATTTTCTATGTACTTTATTCATATTCCCTTTAAAACAGCATTGATCACATTCTGCCTTATTTTATAGTTGTTTATGTCTTGTCTTATTCTTCTTACAGATAAAAAATTGTGTTGGATCAGGGACTGCATTTTATTTTCTTATTTTCAAATTTTTTGTACGACCTGGTACAGTGCCGGGCATATCTTAGGTTATCAATAAATGCTTTAATGAGGATGTATTGAGAAGTTATTGACATTATAATTATTAATGTGATCACGTGAGTACTTAATTATGTTAGATGGTAAATTTTGATGGCATCCAGAACTGTCAGTTTTTGCCTATGGACACAAACACTGTAACTGCTGAGTTTCTTTTAAGGCAGTTTAAAAAACTTTAAATTTTTAAAAAACAGTTTGGAGGGAAAATTACCACTCTTATAAAGCAGTATTTAAGGCTATCTGAGAGAAGCCAGTGAATATAAAGTATGTAAATTTTCTATTTGCCCATTTTTTAAATTCTGTCAGTGCCATGTCCCATTATCCCCATAGGATTTAAGCCTCAGTCATTTTTTTGGTTCTCTTTCGTGTAGTCAACCAATCACTGTACTTAATATTTTTAGACAACAGCTTGTGGATTCATCGTCTTCCCTCTAGCTCAGCCTGAATCACTTTAACAATCTTTCTTATATGGGTATTCTCATTCTCAGGGCACTGGAAACACTCTTTAGAATCATCTGCAGAAATGTTATCCATAACCCCCTACTCAGATATCATCTGTGGCTTTTCATTGATGAAATCTAGACTCAAACTTTGTAGTCCACACAAATCTGGTCTATTCCATCTGTGCAACGTAACTTGCCTTCTTTTGCCATAGGTACTTTTTACTTAGAGAACTGTGTCTTAGAGGTCTTTCAAATCCACCATATTTAATATTTTTATAAGTCATTCCCAGTTAGTGCTGCATGGAGCAAGTTTCTTTCTTCCTCTTCTCTCTTTAAACTTTACTTCTGGCTGTATCCTATTTTCTGTCTAGCAATTCCCTGAAGCCGTAGCCTCCCATATATGACCCATTTATTACTGTCTGTTTTGCCCATTTGGGCCTTGTGGCCCAGCTGTTGCATATACCTGATTTCCCCAATAGACTGAGCCCTCGTACACTATTCGTGCTTTGGTGAATATCCAGTGACGTAAGGTGTGAATGAAGATGAGTATTTCTTTCGTGTTGCCTTGGTACTTAGCACTGTGCTAGGGGATGCTCAGAGAAGTGTCTAACGTCGGAAAGAGTTCTATGTACAATAGATCATGCTGCCTGCCTTTCAGAAGTTTTAAGATATTGCCAAGATAATTTTATCTGTTATAAAGAATTTTTCTTTTCTCCCCCCAAATAATAAAACCCATAAAAAATTAGATTTTACTGAAGCACCTTTCATTTGATAATTTTAGAACATGAGATAAAGTAAAATGGAATTTAGCATCTTCTTGTGCATGGTCAGGGTAGAATTGTTCCTAAACCACAGCATCAGTTGGCCATTGGTTGGAGTTAGGCATTGAGTGTAGGGCTCTCAAGACTTCCCACCCCTGTTTTCTTGTGTCAGTTTAGACTAATGTCTACAAAATTTCTTTAAAAACAACATAAAGCAACTTGAGAATTCTCCGATTTTTATACTAGTTGCTGATGGGATTTGGGTGTTCTTTGTCTCAGGCCGGTTCTGCCCAGATGACAATGTGTAGTGGCAGGCCCCTTGGAGAGATGTTGGTCCATTCTCTGAGTAGAAAGATGGAAACAGGACTAGAGCTTTCTGACAGTCACTTTGAAAACTCTGTTCTGTCTCTTCCTATTTTTTAAAAATATTTACTTACATACCTAAGTATTACTAAAAACTGATCAAAAAACCCCCTGATCATTGCAGTTTTCCCTTGTTCCAAATTAGATGATTTCTTGCAGTCTTACACCTGATTTAGCTCTATTTTGTTATTCAGATTTTATGTTTCATTTTTGTACGACATTTTAACAGCTGGTAAAGTTCTATGAATGTCAGGGGACCCAACCATGACAGTAAATCACATATACCATGGGAAAAGCCAACTGCAAGTTTAAAAAAGCCATCATGATATTTATATTGATAGAGAGCTCTGTATTTTCTCCACAAGAGGGCAGAAAAGTCTGGGCTGTAAATAAAAATTTTCAAAAAAAAAGTCTTAAAGGGAAGTAGTGCTTTACCTTCAATATATACTTTTTAAATATAAAAGTGTTTCCCCTTCAAAAAAGTGGATTTTTAATGTTTCTTTTATTTTCTGGCAGTTACTCTCTAGCTTTGCTCATCACTTTTACCCACCTCTGAATTTTAATCGTAGGTTCTAATTGCCTGACTTAGTGGTTTTGGGCTACTGTTCTAATACGAAGGTAGTGCATTTTCATCCACTCATGGTTTTAGATCCTTAATTCATACGTGGGGCAAAGGAAAAGGCCAGCATTTCATTAGCTGCTTCTCCCAAGGAGAAAAAGAACACCCATGTCAAAGGAAAACAAAAATACATAATAGGTTTGAGGCCAGTCCTGATCATACACGCTCATACATTCTTCTGCTCATGTTAGGGTTTATTCCTCACTGTTTTCCCACTAGCTCCCACCCCCACACTACTTTTGTCCTTTTCGTTCTTTGAGATTTAAATTACAGGCCATGCTACAAAACTCATCTAAATCTGTGATATCAAAAACTGAATGCTTTTCTGGCAATCACAGTAGGGTTGGCTTAAAATGTTAGGTCTCACTGTGTTGGGATCACAACAGGATAGGCTATAAAGGAGAAAGACATTTGACAAATTCAGTTTATTTTCATAAAAATAAGTTGGGGAAATATTTGTAGGATTTAGATTTGGGGGTTGAATGCTCCTTGAATACCCAAAACTAATTGAAAATTTTTTCTTTCTTTTTTTTTAAAGAGCTAATAGACTATTTGAAAGATAAATTATATAAAACAACAAAGCTTTAAAGACTAAATTTTTGTTTAAGGCTGATAGTGATTCCCCCCTGTAGGGCATGAAATTAAAATGTGTGCACAGAACCAAATGATTGCTTCAGTACCATGTTTTCTGTGGCAGTTGTCCTTTTGAAGCAGTCTGCTAAAAGGAAGCAAAGTATAACAATGCAGTTGACAAAAGATTGATTCAAAGAAGATGTTTATATAGAAAAATTATTGACAGCTATAGACACAATTGGTTGGCATAGCTTGGTGATAGGCATGGCAAAAAAGATGTGAGAGATATAAGTAACATGGGGACTTTCTTTGCTTGTGAGATGCCAGTGTAACTAATATCACTAACTTAACATACCACAAGCACAATAAACATGGCCACCCACATGCACCATTTGTTGCGATAAGGCTGTCCAGAAACACATGAGTCATTTGGCGCCCCTTCCTGTAAGTACCATGGCAGTTTGCAGCCTTAGGAAAGGTTTACTTGAAAAATCTCTTATTATTTCACTCCTAATTATAGATACAGATGGCCGCATGGGTTAGGGGAAAAAAATTAAATTATAGAACATTTAGCAGTCTTAAAAGTTCGTTTCAATCCTGAACACCTTATGTCTTTTTTCATAGCTTGTCTTCTTTTCAAAACATAGACAGTGCGAGTTATCTGTTTTTCTTTAGAAGTAGTGTAATGGGCTGGGTGTGTGTGTGTGTGTGTGTGTGTGTGTGTGTGTATCTATGTATTATATATATATATTTTATCATTTTTCATTTATATTAGAACTCATTTTTTTTGCCTAAACTTAACATAGTTAGTAGTGTTTGACTGAGTGATATCACAGCAACTTTGGCTTCTTTCCAGCAGGCAGTTTTTTGCAGAAGGAAAATGACAAACTTGACTAAGAATTCCATAGCACGATGTAAAGGGGAATGTGCTAAACAAATTTTACCCAAAGGAAACATGAGAAAAACATCTTATTATAAGATATATATTTAATATGTTTTTTGTATTTGGGAAGAGAAGTTAATGTCTGGGAATGTCCTTTGATTTACTGGCCAGAAGGATTTTTGTTACTTTATGCATCTCCCCTCCTCACCAGTCTTTAGATTAGAAATGATTTATTTACAGAGAAAAGAACAGTACTTTGATATGCTATACTAATGTTAAACATTTATGGGGTTTAAAAATATTTATGAACGTGTAAAAGTTATTAAAGCAAACATGATTTAGGTTACCTTGTGATCAGGTGTAGTATGAATACAAAAAACAGAAACTTTTGTAAAAGATAAGCACAAAGAGAAAATACATATCAATAGATTCGTAAAGTTTAATAATCTTAGGGTATGTGCATATGTCAATTTTGTGTATAATTTAAAATACATAATCTTGTATAATATAGATGCATATTTGTAGTCATGAAAAATTATGTTAAAGCTCTAAGAAAATTTCCTTATGACTCTTTATTCCTAATCACTCAAAAATACAATGAAAAATTTTCTTTTTTGATAAACTTCCACAATTTGCCTTTATGAAAATTATTTAGAGAAACACTGCAATGCTTTTTTTGGGCATTAGTTATAGAGGAATAGAATTTTTATTTGCTCTGTAAGATTATTCAGGCCTTATGTGGTTAGTTCATAAGAAGATTGTTTAATAGATTTACAAAAATTGTACATAAAAGTAGAATACAAAGAGAGAAGCCATGGAGTATTTCACAGTAATCTAAAAGTAAAAGTTTCTTCTATATCTTTATTAACTCCATTTTTCTAGAGGCATCTACAGCTCTTAAAAAGATAAGTGCCCTTCTAAGCAACATTAATGGCACACCTAACACAAATCAAGCAAGGTCCTTTTTTTTCTTTTTTTACTTTTAAGTTTTCAAGGAGATCAAAGACCCCAAAATGAAAGACTCCAAAATAACAAGGTTTTAAATCCTTCTTAGTTTTCTCTTTATATCCAAGATTTGTAAGCATAAAATGACACTGAAAAAAATAAAACCATCCTGGTCTTTATACATTCATCAGAAGGGGGACTAAAGAGGTGATGAGACCGACCTAAGTATGTTGGAGTGATGTCATCTTCCTGCTTCCGCTTCTCTTACTGTCCATTTCTTTTTTGTGGCTTAATAGCCAACCAAGGCCCAAACAAATGAAAGCCTCATAGGTCTCCTTTCACTATGCAAGAGTTGGAGACGGTGCCAGTGCAGCGAACTTTATTATGTACATCCTTATAATTTTTACCACCTTAAATTTTTTCTACTTATGGCTACTTGTTGAGACATATGGAAAAATTTTATACACACCTACAACTGTCATGATTACTTATGTTTATGCAAAAAAATGAATATTTTGATCTTGATCTCGTTATTGGGGGATGGGAGATGAAGCATGGAGGGCCATGGTAAAACTACAATTTTATGCTTTGCTTTTATGTAATAGCCGTGGCTTATAAATTTTAATTATAGTGAAAATGAATAGGACATGCAAATTCTGACCATATAATCACCACATCATTTAGTTTATCAAATAGAGTTTTGAAAATCTATGTCTAAAATCTACCCATTTCTTTTACTAAACTTTGCATTAAATATTATTGTAGTTGATGACTATCAAGATCTTGAGGGTTTTTATAAAGAGTATTAACTGTGGTTCTGCTGTCTAGGGAAGTAGAAAATAAAGGTTGGGACTATTAGTTGAATTAGAAAATATATTTAAGAACTTTCTTTGTGAAAATATTAAGCAGATGTGTTTTTTATTCCTGTAAACCAAGATGCCATGGGTTGTACGAGTCATTGGGATACAGGTTTCAGAGTTGACAAGGGAAAGGCAAAAGATTAAAGTCACTAAGTCAAAGCTCAGCTTTGAGCATCAAATTAAGGTTTTTTGGAAGTAGCAGTGAAATATTTCTCAGTAGTCTTGAGAGTCAGGCTTTGACAAGAGAGAAAAGGGATTTCTGTTTTCCCAAAGCTTCTTTTCCAGAAACAAGAAGCAACTTAAGGCCAGCTCTGCAAAGATGGGGAAACCCCACTGGGTCCCAAAAGTGCCAGGAGGACAGACCACAGGTTCCACCAGCTGAGGACTTCAGCAGTGGGTACTGCAG
>NW_006434825.1:13349082-13350193 GCF_000325575.1 Pteropus alecto
ACGATATGGGTATGAGGGCCCAGAAGACAGTTCATGGTCTAGCCCTTGAACCCCAAATGTAAAAATAGTGCAAAGAATTCCTCTATACCCTTTACCAGATATATCAGTTTACCATGTATACTTTAGCATATTCTCTCCCTCCATATATAATTATTATTTTTGAACCGTTTGAGAGCAGGTTGAATAAATCAGGTAACTTCAGTCTTTCTGTGTGTATTTTCCATGAACGAGGATCTTACATATATTAAATTCAGGAAATTTAACATTGATACACTGTGTAATTTATAGTGCATAGTCCAATTTCATCAATTCTCCCAATGATGTCCTTTTAGCATTTTTTTTTTCCAGTCCAGAATTCAATCCAGGATCACCTTTTGAATTCAGTTTTCCTGTGAGATGGAGTTGTTTTTAATTGACAATTGCTAGTCCAATTTCTCACTCCACAACCAACCTCCATGTACCAGAATAGGAGCTTTAGTGCAAGTTTGATATTTTTCTTAATTTTGCATATTTATGTGTATTGCACACTGATTGCGCTACATATATCTTCAGTATATCCATCACTATTTGCAAATACTTCCAAATACTGTGAGCCCTCCAGTGCTTGAGAAATTTCATCTTTATTCTGCTTACTCAATTAGACTTCAAGCCCAGTAACAAAGGATTTGTTCTTACTTCTATCATCTTGAAAGGTTCTGTAATTAAGTTAGAAGGACAGGGCCATCTGTTTAAAATAGTAATAGTTACATTTGATTGCATGCTAGGCACTTTATATCCACACTCTTATTTAACCTTCCAAGCAAATCTGTGATGCACGTTAAAATTCTTCACTTCTTACAGGGCTAATGTTTTCTGTCTACCCCTTGTCTAGCTTCCCACCACTTACAATTCTCTACCCACTCAGGCCTTCAGGTTTCTAGAAGGGCTGTGTTCTTTTTCATCTCCCACACATACTCTTCTCTTTGCCTGGAATAGTCTTATTATTATCTGTTAAAGAATCTTAGCTGTGAAGGGAAGATGAGTTAAAAGGGTCAAGGGAGAGTTGTTTGTGTGGTTCTCATTGCTGATGTGTGTGTATTTTAATGACAGCCATGTATTTATTCTATAAGCT
>NW_006434825.1:13350210-13378892 GCF_000325575.1 Pteropus alecto
AGAGACAGGATGAAAATATGGAGGAGGAAGGCAATTGATGGAGGGAGATTCCTGAAGAGGAGGTTGGACATGAGATAAGGGGTACAAGTGAAGAGATCAACTTTGTATAGCTGGGAAAATTCATTGGCATGTGTGCCAGAAGTTGAGGTAGTTGGACTTTGTTAGTCTCTAGTTTTCACTGTTAAATAGAATCCTTGGTCATTTGCTTGGATGTTCAGACTGAGGAGGCTGGAGTTGAAGGGAGAATGGAAGGTGAAGGCGGATGGATAATAGGACCAAATGAGTGTGAGGAATCTGGGGACAGAGAATACCTGTGTCCTTGTTCTTATGCTGAAGCTTGGGAAAGCAATATGATTCTAGAAGTTTCTTGCATGTAGCCTAGTGTGAGAGTAAAAGAGATGTCTGTTCAGGGTGCCTGAGAGAGCCTCATGGAGTCCTGGCCAATGGGAGGAGAGTAGAGTTTTCCTGTGTGGCTAGAATGGTATAGATATAATATATGGGGCTTATGGGAATGAGGAGGTAGCTTCAGTGATCTGTGAGAGCCAACTGAATGAAAATGAGAACTCTAGATAATGCTAGCCTGATGGATGAAGCTGATGACCCAGCTGTTCTTTTCCATGCCTCAGTCCTGTCTAAGAGCCCTAGTGGAAGATGATAAACATCTGGGCAACAGTGAAGGATTTTCTTCTGAATCCACATCCCCTAAAAAAAAAAGTAATTGGCTTATAAACAACACAGAAAATATCTTACAAGGCAAACCCTGTCTTTTAAATGGGAAACACTTCTAACTGTTAGTGTTACAAGTACTGAATTCATTGAGGAATTTCCACTGAGAATTGGAACCGAGAGATGTGCAGTGATAGAAATGGAAATCTTTCTCTTATGAGCCTTTGGAATATGGCCTTTTTACTTTCCAATAACTTTCTGCCTGAAGCAATGACATGTCTAATTAATAATAATATTCTATTAAACAGTGTGATTAATCTGAGAGATCATTATGCAGAAGTAGATTAAAAAAGCAACCTAAATCCCTTTGGTCTGATTTAAGTTAAACTAAACCTGAATTTCTTATCCAGAGAGTTTTTTTCCTCCTTGTGATATAACTTAAGGGTACATTCTATTTCTGTGATTCTTTCAATGTGTGTTCTTTATTATCTGATTAACTTAAAAGAGACAGTGAATAGCACCTATTCAGTTGCCCCCTAATTTAATTATGTTCGTATAAGCTATTTGCATATGAATATTATTTTTGCAGGACATATCAATTATATAATATCTTTCGGTTGTTAACTTCATATGGGGCAAAGCTGTTAATATTTTACTTATAGAAACAAAGAAAGATTTGGGAGAATTAGGCAGAGCAGTACCCCATGGGACATTTCAGGGTAAATCCCAGGGCTTAAAACTCTGCTTGATTCCTGAGCTGAAAAAGTGGCAGTTGCACTGAGTAAAAAAACATAAATGACCTTGCTTTCTCAAAGGGCATGATTTTTAGAGAAATCTAGGTATTTTAAGAGTTGTTCCTTAATTCTTCATTAATCAATGGGATGATTTTTGAAAAACTTTCCCACTGCCAGTCACTGTAGTATAACAAAATTTATATTTGGGGACTCCTTGGCTTCTGGTCTCAGCTATGAGATCTAGGACAGATTGGTTAATGCCTCAAGCCTTAGAGTCCTCATCTATAAAATGGGTAAAGCACCAATTTCCTAGGCAGAATCTCCCCAATTTGTATATCTTTCAGACAGAAGGTCTCAGATATTGATCCTGGCCGTGTCACATCAGGCCTCCAACAGTAGGACAAGCTTCATCTGTTTCTATATTTGTTAAGTAGTGGGAAAATTGAGAAGGCAAAGCCAGTTGTGAGATTTTAAATATATGATGAAAGTAAAGCCTTTAGCTCTGAGCCTGGGACCTCACAGTTCTTCGATAAAAGCCAATATCTATTATTACTTCAGGCAGTTGAAAATTCATCAGATTTCCAGATCATATCTTAGTTATTTTTAGAGATTATTTTGTCTTTTATTCAATTGTCTTTCACCTGGAATTTTAACATTACAAAGATTTATCCATCAGCTAAACATTGGAGCCACATGATAGTTTCTAAATTTCATAATAGTCTGTGGACATATATGTAATATTTTACAGTATACAAAATATTTCCACATCATATGTATTATCATTTTAAGTTATTTCAGTACGAATTATGCCCAATTTTAACAGTTGATTTTGCCTAAACTGATAATTTCTGGATATCTCAAAGACCAAATTTTGAAAGTTCATGAAAATACTACTCATATGCAAGCACACACGGACACACACAAACACAAACACACATAACCTGTAGATTGTTTCAGTAGAACATACACACTGCTTAGATAATGATATTTACACATGTTGATAGAGATGTGATAATTTGTAGTGTTGTATAATAAAACCGCTGATTGACATTGGGGATAGTTTTTATAATTTTTTTCAGTTATTTTAATAAGGGTGAAACAATAGTAAACAAAAATGATGGAAGCATCTCAAAATGTACATAATGTAAGTGAAGTTTTAAAGTGTCATTGGAAAAAGAAAATTGAGATGCCAAGAATTTAAAGATATTAATTTGAAATGAAAATTTACTTGAAACCAAATGAAATACATTGTCAAGTGGAAGTTGTTGTTTAGAAGACAATAGGACAAAGTAAAAACTTATAAACATGAAGAGTATGCTCTTGAAGTGCATTGAAATTGATGATAATGTTTTCATTGCAAATATTGATCTGTCTTTAAAGTGTACAAACATTTATTTAATCAAAGTGCTCTTTATATTAACATTCATGAGCACATATAGATGGTCTTAGTCTTAAGTTTCAGCTGTGATAGAAACTCTTCTCATGACAGGTAAAGACATGGACCTCAGAGAAGAGAAGTGACTTGCCCAAGGTCACACAGCTCATTCATGATAGAACAATCAGAACTAGAGCCCAAGGACCTCTAATACAATTTCAGCTACCTCTGTCCTCCTCTGTGGGTGATTTCAGGAGCCTTTAAGAAAGGCAAATGCCTCCTAATCCAGCCTCATCTTTTGGCTACCTTTTGCAACAAGATTTGGATCATGAAATTTGTTGATACTAGTGGTTTCTACTTCCTTACATCTCATTCTCTTAATAGTTGTAGGTCTTATGTCCTCTCAACTCCCTGGAAACTCTTTATAAGGTCACCAAGAATCTTAATGATTTCCAATCCAGTGGTTTTTTCTATGTCCTCATTTCTTTGACTTTTAAGTGCTTTTCCCATAGCTGACTTCTTGAAACACTACTTATCTCTTTGGCTTCTGTGACATCACACTCTCCTGGTTTCTCTCCTACCTCTGTGGCTCTAGCTTCATGATCTCCGTTCTGCCTCTAAGTGTAGGGGAGTCTCAGGGATCTCTTATCTATGGAAAGTTTTCCCCATCCTACTCACCATAATCTCACTCAGCCCCATGACTTTGCACCTATATACTGAGAGACTCCCAAATTCATATACAGCCCTGACCTGTTCTCTGAGTTTTAGTCTCATATAACCAACTGCTTACTTGATATCTCTACTTCGATGTCTGAAGGGCATCTCAAATCTAACATGCCTCAAACAGTTTTTGATTCTCTTCCCCTGTCTTGCTTTTGCCCCTGAATCTTCCCTTTTTTAGCTGCTTTATCCACTCAGTGCCAAAAGCCAAACCCTAGGAATCACCTTGATGTTTTTTCCTTACCCAGCACAGCCAACTCATTAGCAAGACCTGTTAACTTTATCTCTAAAAGGGACCCCGACACTACCCAAGTTTTCTCACCTGCACTGCTACTTTTCTGGTCCAGGTGATCTATAGTCTAGATCACTGCAAGGGCCTTTGAGCTGGGCTCTCTGATTCCTTTTTACTTCCTAATCTATATCCCCAATGATCTTTTATCACTTCTCTGCTTCAAAGCTGCAAATTTTCCTGTTATACTTTAAGCAAAATCCAAACTCCTTACCCGACCTATAAATCCTGTGTGATTTGGCCCTGCTTGTCTGCCTGTGATTTCATTTTGCTCACCACAGTTGTCTTGGCCTTTTCTATATTCCTTGAGCTTGCGATATTTTATTTTATTCAGAGCACTTATCTATCCTAACAGTACTTATTCATTTGTTTACTATTTTTTTGTCCTCTAAGTTTAGGGAGTTGGGTTCTTTTATAATTTGTTCGTTGTTGTGTCTCCAGCATGTAGACTAATGCCTGGCACATATTAGGTAGTAAATAACTGTTGAAACAATGAATGTACGGGTGAATGATACCAATATTAGAAACCTGGGATTCATCTCACCCTCCTCTCAGGCTGTTACTTTCAACTTCTTATTAGTAGCCAAATCCTGTAGATTTTGTACTCTTGATTTTTCCAGAACTTGTCTCCTCTTATCTAACTTTACTACTACTGCCTTGATTTATGTCATCAGCACCTAGATAGTTTCTAAACCTCTAGTCAAGGACTGACTCTTGGATATAACTTTTCTTCTTCCTCCAGAAAGAATCAATCAACCACTCTTTGTGTTACCTCGGTATCCCCTACTTGTGCCATAGGACCTCTAAGGCTTTGTCACACTTTTACCGTGTTCATCTCCTCGGACTGTGTTGTAATCTTTCTGGAGGCAGGGACTGCATCTTTCTGTTTTTTCATTCTCAACAGCTGGCACAGTACCTGGCATGGAGTAGATGTTCAATAAATGTTTGAAAGAAGAGAATGAGTGAATACAAATGAATGAGTCTGGCTAAATGGGGCCATATAAAAATAGCTACAATAAAACACAAACCTAAAGTTTAGATGTATAGTTAATGATGTTTAACCTGTGAATTTAAAATTAACTTTAAAGTTCACCTATTACAATTAAATAATGATTGATAAACTTACTTTTGAGATTATCATGCTTTCTACTACAGTATCTTCAGATTTAGCTCTTAATATTTTTGAGGTAATTCTATATCTAAAAATAAAAAATCAGCCATCCCCATATTTTTCTCATAGAGATAACATAGAGCAAAGAACTCCATGATATCCACAAGTTTTAGAAAAAAAGTTTTTTTGCCCTTTGTATTCTTTGGTGTCTTTTAAATATGCTTTACATATCTAAAACAATTCAGGAAAACTATGAATAAAACTATTCATACATCCCTAGGACCCTAATCTAACCTTAGATAATTTGAGTTTCATTCTTATTTTTGCTATAATACTCACTCCATGTGCATCTTTTGTATTTCTAAATATTGAAATCATCCATATTGGTTAGTGAAATATGGGAAGCTCTAACTGTATTTTCAGACAATGAATATACAGTATATTTTGCATGTAATTTTTGTCTGCTTCCATCAAGTCTAACAATATGTTGAATTTGCCATGGGCCTTTAAAGCTTCAATGTTGTGAAGAGCTCGGCATGAAATTTTAAAGAGACTGGACCTTTCATCTGCACAGCAGCAGGGTACCTCACTATAGGGACAAGAAAGGAAAAGAGAGAGAGAACATTTCTGAAGCAATACCAAAAAATAACAGCAGAAGCAATTATTTCATCAAAGGTTGATTTTTTTTTTTCTATTCCCTATTTTTTTTTTTTTTCAGATTTCTTAGCTGGAGATTGTCTGCCTTGTTGCCTTTGTCTCCTGTTGTATATTTAATTTGCAGGTTTCACATGGTCAAAATGGAGAAAAATTCATAAATGAAAAGATGTTTATTTTAGAAGGTGATGTTATTGATAATAGCATTTAAATATATTTGCAAGGGATCTGCAAGTCAGGAATAATGCAAAGAACTACCATTTTAGATAAGAACATAGGTGTTGAACTAAATTTGGTGTTCCCTAAAGTTCTTAGTCTGTTTATCTGCTTGGGGATGTGAATGATGTAGCTGTGTCTTCTACATGACTTTGCTTTCTCCCTTTCCTCCCATAAACACCAGCACAAACTTTGCTCTGGGGAGAATAAGAGAATTTCATCTCTCCATCTCTGTGGCTAATATCAACATACTTTCTTTTTATTTGGGGTGGGGCTGGGCACTTCTGGCTATGGGGTCAATTAGTATGGACACCATTCTACTGGCAGAAAGAATAACCAAACGTGGGCCACCGTCTTCTTTTAGCGTGATCCTGAGACATCATCAAAATGAAATGCCTGGGCTTCCGCATAGGCAGAATCTGAATTTCACTCAAATGAAGCTTAAGAGTCTTGCAGAGAGCTGCATTTTTGGAGTTGGGAGAATAATGTCTCCCTCTGGGTATTAAACTTGGTATTTTTTTCCCCTATTATGTTATTTATTTGCTATAGTCTCGGGTGACTCTCTAACTTCTTTTCCATTTTCTTTCTCTTCTTTGGGCTTTGAGGTTTTTGTTGAAAAACCCCTTTCCTCATATGAGTTTCCTATTGATACTGTAACAAATTACTACAAATTTAGTTGGTCAAAAACACATTCCCTTACAGGTTCAAAATGAAAGTATTGGCAGGGCTATGTTCCCTCTGGAGTCTCCAGGCTGGAAATCTGTTTCCTTGTCTTTTCCTGCTTATAGAAACTCAGCTTTCCTTGGCTTATGGTTCTTTCCTCCATATTCAAAGCATACACCAACCTCTGCTTCTATCATCCCATCTCCTTCTCTAGATTCTTAACTTAATTACATCAGCAAAGTCTCTGTTACCACTTAAAGTAATCTATTCACATGTTCTGGGGATTAGGACATGCATATCTTTTGGGGAGTGGGGGTTATTATTCAGCTCTTCAGCATTATACTACATAAAACTTTTGTAATCCTCATTCTGTTTTTTTCCATTTGTGGATGAATACTTTATTCCACCCTTAACTGGCAATGACTGTGAAATTCTTAAATAAGAGAAATTTTGTCTTCATCCTCTCTAAAATTCCTCCTAAGAGTCAAAACAGTGATCAGCTCAGGGAAATAAACATTTTTCAGGTTTGGCTCCCTTATATTTGGGACTCTTTTCTATGTATCTTTAAGAGGCCTGTGGACTTTGAGGAATCAGAGTTTTAGTGTCCATTGCTTTAGGTTCAGCCTGACGCCTGGTGGTACAAATATATTAGAATCTCAGCTATTTTAAACTTCTTCAGTGAGAACTATTTCTTCTCTTTCTTTTACACTTTTAATAAAGATCTCTCTTCATTTTGTGGGAGTCAGTCCCCTCTCTAACCAACCATTTATAGTTTTAGGAAGATCTCTCCCTTCTTTTCCAAATTTAGCTACTCTATGTTTTGTGTTTCCATTGCACATTGTACATATTTTTATTGTATCCCCCATCTCTTAGGATTGTAATTAATTGTGTTTCCTAATAAATGGACTTGCTTTAGGGCAGGAATCTTGCCTTATTTACCTTTATTTATTTATTTTTTACTCTGGAGCTTGACACAGAGTAAACAATGTATGTTTTTCCAAACCGGTGAATTACTAAACAACCCTGTAGATTGAAGCCCAAACCTTAGGAGATCATGAAATATCCTTTATTCCCCCACATCTCCTCTTTGCGCTCCCTATTTTCTGTTCACTTCATGCCCCCTCCATGTTGTTGTGCTTTCTGTTCTTCAAACCATATTTCATTTTATCCTTAGTCATACTATGATAATATACAGAGTAACATATGAAGAGGCTTACTCTGGGCTAGACCTAGTACAAAGCACTTTACAGACATATAATCCTCACAATACTCCTATGTTGTTTACATTTTACATATAAAAATCCTGAGGCTTGGAGAGGGTACATAACCTCCCTGAGACTGTACAGCTAGTAAGGAGTAACTCTGGGTTTTGAGCTCAGTGGCTTAGGTTAGGAGCCCATTTTGATAACTACCACTGCCTCCGGATAATGGGCTTTCATTCCAAAGGGATTGCTTACCATTGCCAGAAAACTGCATTCCCTTTGTGCCATCATAATGCCTAATAAAACCTATGTCTATTTAAAATTGTAGTTTGGGTGAGAGTTTTAATTATGAAGGCTCTTTTATGGTTACAAGTCAGACTCTTAAGAGAATACTGAATAGAGCCATTCTGCAGAACTTCTTGGAATCCATTCCCAACCACATGTCTCAATCAGCCATAGTTACAAATGCCTACAAATTGATTTCCAGTGAAACAATAGTCATTATGTGACAGAACAGAGCATCAGCCATCCCTTTCTTATACCTCATTGGTGTTTAAACTTTTTTGTTACAAGCAATGGAATCCATTCTTCAAAAAAATCTCATGTACCTCCAATATGTAAAACAGATAAAAGTGGGCATGAATTTTCTATTAGTGTGTCCTGCCAAAATTGTTCCATAAATCTCTTTCTCTAGTTTAGGGACATAGCCAAAACTCTTTTCTCCCACATACTTGCCTCAATTCTTTATGTATTTACTCTGGGTCTGTGAGGATAATCCAGTTAACTCAGATTTGAGACAGATTTGCGATATATATATTCTTCACCAATGCCTTGTGTCAGTTACTTAGATTGTGTGAATTCAAAACAGGCCTAAAATAGCAAAAGATGATGGAAATATACCAAAAGGACCATAGAAGTTCTTAAAAGCGGAAAAGAGCCTATGGAGGAGCTGTTTACTTTTTAAGAGATTGCGTAGGATGACATTGCCTTGGTGAATCTATGGTCCAGGTCTGGCTTTTATTGTGCCAGGATGAGAAATTTGATTTTGTTCACACATGTGTGGCCCAGCCAACCTGTTGCTTGGACCAACAGGTTCCTGTTGCCTGGAGCTCATTTGAATAGGCTCTGTTACCATGTGCTTGTCTGAAACCTTGGTTCTGTGTGTCCATGGCTAAGCAATGCTTGTTTTAATTGACTCGTTATATCCTTAGCTATGTTAATACATACAACAAGTTTATATTGCCAACCAAGAAGCTTTTTTGCCTCTGTTACAGAAGAGAGTGTACCATTTTAGATAAGAACATAGATGTTGAATTAAATGGGACTGGGTTCAGATTCCTAGCACTGCCACATATAAGTTATGTAACCTTTACTAATTTCCTTAACCTCTCTAAACTCATTTTCCCTTCAATAAAATAAAAACAAGTGAGTTGTGAAGATTAAGTGAGATAATAGTGTCTGACATTCCTCGGTTCTTGAAATAGCTTGCATGGTGATTGATAACTGCTCGCTTTGTTATTATTTTAGGCGGCCTCTCATCTCTCTCCTGTGATCTAGTTTATATTGATGTTCAGGTTTAACTTTCAGAAGCTCATCTTGTTTTTCTTAATTCCAGATTCAGGATGCCCCACTGTGATTCTAAGTGGCCAAACACGAGGTCCCCAGCACAGCTAACTGCTCAGCGTCTCCTTTCCTCTGCCATTGAGGAAGTCACATTACAAGGGATCACAATGCTAGTCCCTGCTCACATCTGTGTGCAATGCCAACCACTCCACTGCCTTGAACCAGGACAAAAATGGAGACCTCCTCCCTGAATGCACAGCTCTTTCTTTGGCTCTTCAGTAGAATCCATCTATGACCTGCCTCCTTCTGCTGCTCAGGTAGGTGTAATATAAACAAATTATACACATATCACATAAATCCATGCTTGTGGGAAATCCAAATGATACATTAAGTGTGTAAAATTTATTGTTTTCCTTCACTCTCCCAGCCACATTCTTCCTTATTAGTGTGTATCATTCTAGCCTTTTTTCGATGCATTTATATTCTTATTTTAAAAAATGAAATTACACTATTTTTGGTGACCTGACTTTTAACAATATTTCTTGATCTTTTCATGTCAATATGTACAAATCCTTCAAATTCTTGAAAATTTTTGTTTAGTTTTTCGTATAGGGATGAATCATTATTTACCTTGAAAGTACTGATGAATATTTAGCTATCCAGTTCTTAATACTAAAAAAAAAGGTTTCAGTGAATATTTTTCGGTTAAAACCAGTAACATTTTGAGTTAACATTTTGATGGATATTGCCCATTGTACTTCTAAAAACTATGGCACATTAGACTTCTATCAACCTTGTACCAGAATGCCTGTTTCTATTTACAGTTATATCACCAATACTAGATCTTATTTAGTCTTTTTAAAATGTAATAATCTGATTGGTGAGCATCTCCTTATTTTAATTTACATTTACCCTATTATCTGTGAGGTTAAGCATCTTTTCACAAGTTTTTTCCCTTTGTACTTCTGAACACTATCGTTTTATAACTTTTTCTCAATTTTATTTTGGGCCATTCATCTTTTTCTATTGCTTTAAAAGAGCTCTTTGTGAATTTTAGCTCTTACGTATATCATGACTATTTCTAGTCATTGTCTTTTAATTATGTTTTTGTATCTTTGGCTATATATAAGTTTTAAATTTTATCTAGTTTTTGCTTTCTTATGAAATTAATTATATTTTATATTTGTAAAGGAATGTGAAAGTTTAAAAATTACTGAGTATTCTTTGTGGTGAAACAGTTTTATATTATATGTTACAAATAAGAAAAGTTTAAGGGTCTTATAAACTCCAGCTATTTTCAAATCAAACCAAATATTTAACATCTAGTATGTGTTTAGGGTGATGAATAATAAAAAACAAATGTACAACATGATCTCTGCTGAGCATTTGTATGTGAATCATAGATACTTAGATATACCTTAGAAAATCATATTGGGCATTATTTAGCTAAGTGCTGAATTTCGTTACAGAAAAAAATTGATATCAAAAGGAACTAGGTCAACAGAGTATGTACAGTTGTAACTGGTAAAGGCTATGATCATAGTGGAAAACTTGATTTGGAGCTTAAAGCCTGAGAAAGGTTTAGTTATGAGGTTACAGGACCTGCATCAGTTATCTGTTTCTGGATAACAAATCACCCCAAAGCTTGTTGGCTTCAAAAAGTACTTATTTAATTTAGCTCATGATAGTGCAGATTGACAATGTTGGTTGGACTCAGCTGGGCCATTCTGGTGTGGGCTAAGCTTGTCCAATCTTGGCTGGGCTCACTTATAAAACCGTAGTCAGCTAATTGATTGCTTGTGCTGTTGTTTATAATGGCTGTATCTGAGACAGCTGAGATGACTAGGGCCTTTTCTCATATGGGCTCTCAACTTATTACAGGCTAGCTTGGGTTTGTTCCCATAGTAGGCACAGAGTATTGAGAGTTTGAGAATGGAAGCTGCAAGGCTTCTTGAGGACTCAGCTTGGGATTGGTATACTGCCATTTTTGTGTATCCTATTGGTCAAAGCTACAAGACCAGCCCAAATTCAAGGGGTAGGAAAATATATTCTACCTCTTAAAAGGTGGTGTTAAAATATTATGGCCATCTTTGCAGTCTACAGCAATACTCCAATTCAGACTCATGTTCACTGAGTGATTTAATCCTTGCAGTTATGTGTGATGATCATGCTCAAAATGTCTTTGACAAGGCCAGGTAGAAATATAATTATCAGTAGAGTAGAAGACTACAAATGCCTTTTTTATCTTGGCTGAATATATATTGGCTTTTAGAGAACCTTTCTTTCATGTCCTTTTAAATAGGAATATTAGGAACATGATGTCTGAATTTCTAGACTGGCCAGAATGATGTATGATAATTTTGCCTGCCCTCCTGCCCCCTTTCTTAAAAACACATACTGAAAGGGTGAAGGAGTTGTGGTTCTACTTTAGTTCTACTATAATCATGAATGCAAAGCATTAAATAAAAACTATACATCACAGTTCTCCAATTTAAAAAAGCCAACTTCTAGTCTTGATTTCTTGTATTTATCTTTATTTTCAAGTTAGTTGACTTAGCTTATAATTTCGGTTTTAAATGATTGGTATAATTACTTTTATCTTATTTTGGTCTTGTAAATACAGTTTTAGAAATTCCATCAATTCTTGTTTCTACTGTTTAGACATAAGGGGAGGTGGCCAATAGGTCCTTTCTTCAAGCTTATCTTCCTTCTAATCATCACGATAGCTTCTCAGTTCAGACAGTAGTTGCATGGTTCATGCAGAACTAAATAGACCTGCTGGTTCATGTCTTCATATAAAGTTGTGGCATTTTGGCCAAATCCTTAACTCAGAATGAAGCGTAAGTAATGTCAAGTTGTAACCTAAAATACTGTATATAGAGAGATGGTGCTTTTTAAAAACTCAAGGTTATTCTCCATTGTTCTTAGTTCTTTCTTAAAGAGCAGAGACATCTTGAGATTTCTATATATTTACACAAAAAAAGCCTGATTTTCCTCTGATTCTTATATGCGTACAAAATGATGCTAATTAAAATAATATATGCTGTTCAATAAAGGAACAGTTTCTCATGGTGCTGTCTGTGAATGCTGGAGCCAAAATCCTGTTTGAATTAGGAGGATGTCTGCTACATTAAGGCACCCTACAGAGATGTATAAGGCTAGAGCTTCTAGCAGTCTATACTGTCTTTATTGAGAGACATATTTATATCTTTCAGACTAGTAATTAATCACTCAGTGGGGTTTTTGGGGAGGAAGTTGTGAGCTCACAGAGAATCTTTTTATGCTGCCAGGAACCACAAAGCATGGACACAATTAAAATGCTGATTTAATTTATTATATTGAGGCATGCAAACAGGAATGTTTAAATGATGTTGACAGGGCCAGAATTTCAGAACCACCTTTTTAAAAATAGAAAACAAATGCCTACCCCCTTAAATGAAATTATCTTAATAACATTTTTCTGTAAGGTTCTTGGAAGCTAAACAAAGCACTTAATAGTAATTAAAATTTGAAGATGTTGTATTATTTGTTGTTAATGTATAATCTTTGTTAGGGGAAATACATTTCAAAGTGATCTGTTTATGAAAATTAAATGGGGGAAAATTGCCGATTGAGCAAATGTCGTTTAATAAGGCTCCTTTTCTTAGAAATGTGGATTCTTAAGTAACTAAAATGTTCTTGTATCCCAATAATGGTTTCTATTTTTGATCCTCTCAAAAATTATCTTTGTTACTTGAATTTTGATATTTCCACACAGAATTCCATTGTCAAGGGACTTATAAACTCTAAAAACCAGGAAGGCTTTCATATATTTTGGAGTGTTGTGTAACATGTATTTGCAGGGAATTTCATCTGAAATCAATGTGATTAGTCACTTGGACCTCCTCCAAATACCTCTGTAGGACCAGAAGCCAAAGGGGCCCCATTAGCAGCTCTAACTAACTCTTCTCTAATGAATGCTATGTTCTGTGTCTTAAAATTGCACTTTCCTAGTTTCATGCAAAGTAGAAAATGCCAAGAGATAATGGGATAGTTGTTTGCCGTGCTGTACCATAGCGTGGGGAAGCTAATAGAGTCACCTCTGTGCGAACCTCAAATGCAGATAATATTCTGAAAAGTTACATATCTCCATTGTCTTGGGATAAAGATGGTTTCTGGCCCTGGTTTATGTTTTAGTTTCTTTTGGCATTGGGGCAGATGCATTTGACTTGGGCTTTCAAAATTGATATCGAATAAAACTCTTAGGTAATGTTAAAGTGATGTGTTCTTCTGTGAGTGAAATAAATAAACCATAAATGATGCATTTTTTTTTTTTTTTACCATGTTACTGCCATTTTTGTGGACCTTGATAGTGCAATTACAGTATGGGAATTAACTGATCCCTGTTGGTCTTGATAATCCTGGTGATAGGAGTGCCAGTTGGATGGAAGAAATGGAGTAGTTTGTCTACATGTATTCCGCCACTGGTTAAAATTGAAGCAGCCATAGTGAAAATATTTATTTTATGAACATTTACGTGGTAAGAATTTTCTTTTGGGAAATGTTCTGGTTTTTGTGGAAAAACTCTTTTGACTTAGGTACTAAATAATAATTAACCACTGTTAACATTTTGTTTTTCTCTCCTGTTTACTCATCCCCACATCTATTTAGTTACCAATTACTGTGGATTCTCCTCTTTAAATGTTGTGATCTCTCTGCCCTTTCCCCCACATGGGCTCCCAAACTGCCATCACTGCAAATATGGATTTGTTCATCTGTTTCTCATACAAGGCTGTAAACTATTTGAGGCCATGAATCACATTATATTTGACTTGGCCACAGTGTCCAGCATATGGTAGGTGATTAGTATATATTTGATTATAAATGATTTTTACATATATATGTGTGTGTATACACACACACACACTCACACACCCATACATGTGAACACATACATACATACACAAACACCATTTAATTCAGTCATTTTCAAGTGGGGACGGGGTGATTTTGGTTTTCTCACCCCTTCCAAAAAAAGGACATTCGGCAATGTCTGTCCACACTTGAGTTGTTATAGCTGCAGTGTGTGTGTGTGTGTGTGTGTGTGTGTGTGTGTGTGTGTGTGTGTATGTTTTCTCTACTGGGATCTGGTGGGTCGAGACCAAACATGTCACTGAACATCCTACAATGCACAACATTGCGACAAAGAATTATTGGGCCCAAAAATGTCAGTAGTCTCAAGGCTGAGAAACCTTGCTCTAGTTTAATTTTTCAAAATATCTCTCTCAAGTATATAGACAGGTAGTAGAAGTTTGTTTACCCTAGTTGTGAGAAAACACACATGGAGAGATTAAATGACTATCCAAGTCTATTCGGCTTAAGGTAGTGACAGAACCAGTGATTCTATGCCTAAATAATGACTAGATTATTTTGATCACTTAGATACTTTTTGTGATTAATTAGCTGGACAGTTATCTTAGATTTTAGCCTTGAAAATCTGTATTTTGCATCTTTTAGTGGCTAATTCCTTTAGCCAAATCACTATAATATGATTTCCTTTTGAAAATCATATTATACTCAAAAGTAATAATCAGAAATTAAGGCAGAAAATATTTGTGCGCTTATTTGAAAGATATTTTCTCCTACAGAGATTCCTTTAGATCATATATAAAAAATTTGAAAATCCTAGCCTGATATCTTCCCGCAGAGAGTGGGTTTCTCTAGTGAAGTGATTCAGTCCATACATGAATCTTAATAGAGTTTTGAAAGATTAACAATATTAAATATTTTTGTATTACAACATCGAGACCTGGAATATCTGAATTGGTTATTAGGTATTTTGAACTAATACGTAATTAAGTTTTCATGCAATGCCTACGTACATTCTGAGACTACACAGAACACAGCTGGTTTAGGTGCACAAATCTGTTTACCACCAAAATAAAACCATAATGCGTCTATACCTAGACCACTGTATATTGTTTAGCCATTGCTTCTCTAGAAATAGTAGAGATGGAATAGGAAAGATACAGATAAAAGTAACTAAATTGGTCAAGGATAAAATACATTGTTCTGTTTCCATAAAAGGGACATACTGTTGAATTGTACACTTGAAATTTATTAGATTTTGTTGATCACTGTTACCCTAATACTTTTAATTAAAAAAAAAGAGACAGAAATTCCACTTGGTGTGCAAGACTGTTTTCAGTGTGCAAGACTTTGAAGGAGAAACAGAGATACTTAAGACATAGTCTCTTTCCTTAAGATGAGATGTATGTATGTATCAAAACTAACAAGGCACAGAAGAAGAAAAGTATTTTATATTGGTGAAGTCTGGAAAGGAATTAGCCACTAAAAGATGCAAAATACATATATTTAATCCAAGTTGGAAAATATAAATTATAAACATTGGTTAAAAGAATATTTTATAGTAAACTATTCTAGATATATCTTATTTTTTTATATTAACAAAAGAAATATAACTCTTTTTTGTAATCTCTCTATATATCTTCTTTTTGATATCCAGATATTATTCAAAAGTAAATATCTTATGGAAAGATTTTATTTATCATTTAAAATTCTTTCTATACTGTCAATTCCTAATCTTTGCAAGTACTGAATTTTTCTGGGTTCCTTCGAGCTGTGTGCCACATTATGAGAGAATTACAACCATTTTTATATAAAAATCATTTAAGCCACTTAAAGTAGAATTTAAAGAATATTTAGAAGGATATAAAACATCTTTATTTCCATCCTACCTTTGAACGTTATCCTTGACATTGCATGTAAACTTGTCATTCCCTCAAAATTGGCATGGGTATGTATTCAAGAACAGCTGAGTCAAAATAGTGAAAAGATAGTCTTAGAGGCAGATTCAGGTATATGTTTTCAAAATTATGAAAAGAATATTCATAGTAGAAAATCATACTTTCATAATAGAAAGGAAAGTGTTTGAGAGTTATTCCAGTGGGAGGCAGAAGAAGTAAGATTGCTAATTGATAGCACTTCTGCTTTATCTTTTACGATTCAAATTAAGTTAGCATTAGGTTGAACCATGAAATTGCTATTTTTTTGGCCAAAATGGTTCAATATAGCAGTAGCTAAATATGCCTGAAATGTAGAACACTCCAATTTTGAAATTAATGGCTGAAGAAACATTATGAATACATTAACAAAACATGTCATGACTATATTAACAAGATTATCACACTCATGAAAAAATGTGTCCTATTCAAGAATACAAACATTTATGAAAGTTGGACTGATGGCACCAACTAGTTTAACTGTTCATCTGACTCATGGCATAGTACACTGATACTTCATGTAAAAATTATAAAATTGAGAAATCTCAGGTTGACTACAGAAAAAAACAGGTAACTTGGTAATTTCTTCTTGTAAAACTTATTTAAAAAATCTTTCAATCAAGCTAAAAAAGTTTGAACATAGTCAAAAAAGCAAAATTAAATAGACCTTGAGGTGACGTTATTTTACATTGAGATATTATACAAATATTTTTTTTAGCTCATGGAATGCTCGTAGAATATGGCAGCTGAAAGGATTAATTTTAAATTTCAGTCAAATGTGTCTAAATTATAAATAGTAGAAACTGTAGTTTCCAGATCATTTGCAATCTTTTATTTGGTTAAGTAGAGGAATACACTATAAGTAGAACTGGTATCAGACAGAACTGTGAAGTAGCCAAAAGTTGATTTTCATTTGGTTTCAGACTTTTTATGTTGCTTGATGTCCACTTCTGTCAGAATCTACTTTCAGAAAAAAGATCTGATAAGCTCATTCACAGCAGAGTAAAATATGAGGTTTATTCTGTGACCACTTTCTGAAAAAGATGGTGACAGAACTCGAAGCCATGTCACAAAAATTTCACAGAAGTTGAAGTTACCACGACTGCTTGGTATAGGGAAAGGAAGGCAGATGGGAGAAAGGGAGTGGTGGTAGAGGGGGGAGATATGAAGTTGAAAAGGCCGCTGTGAGATAATGCACATCAAGTGTAACGTAGCACATGCTACCTAATACAATGTAATAACCCTCAAAATGAAAGCTATAATTTTAATAATGAGGGAGAGGTATTCAGTTTATGGCTCCAAAATAGGAAGAATAGATGAGTGGTATATCCCAGTGAGGCAGACTCTAGTTTGATGGAAGGAAAACAAATTTGAATAGAGCTTCCCCAAAAATGAAGTGGGCCAATCCCTCATCATTGCAGTGGTTGTATATAATCCAGATCTGTCACTTCTGAATCTGGTCATACACACAACCTTGGGAAGAGGCTCATTAAAAGTATGCCAGTGGTTTTGATTTAGTATGTCTGGGTGGGGCTGGGCATCTCTATTTTTATTAGCACCCAAGGTAATTGTGACGCTGCTGGTTCGTGAACCAGCATTTGGAAATCATTGATCTAAATGACCACATGATGAGGACATCATGAGGGAAATTTAGGCATCAAGTGGAAGATTGGGGGAAAATGCAGTTTCATTTCATTAAATATATTTTCAGGACATTTTAGAATGTGGAATTCCTGCCCCTTACCAAGTGTTTTATTAAAAACATTTTCAAACATACTAAAAAGTTGAAAGAATTTTGCAGTGAACACCTGTGTACCCACCAGCTAGTTTCTCTCATTAACGACATTTAACTATACTTGTTTTATTACATAACTATTGAGGTAAAGTTTATATACAATGAAATGCACAAATTTAAGTGTACCATTCTATGAGTTTTGACAAATGCATGTACTTGTCCATCCCAAACTCCTTTCAAAATGTTGCACATTATCATCACCTCAGAAGGTTCCCTCATTCTCCGTCTCAGGCCATCTCCAGCCCGCGTTCCTCAACAGCCCCTAACCAGAGAACCACTGTTGTGATTGTTTGCTACAATGGATTAGTTTTGCCTATTCCAGATCTTCATATAGATGGAATCAATCATTGAGTAGGTGTCTTTTGTTTTAAGGATTTTTCACTCAACACGTTTTTTGAAATTCATCCATGTTTTATATATCATTTTCTTGTTGAGAAATAACTAAATATTTTTTGGTGTTTACAATGTGCTAGGCAAAGTAAAGATGTTGGGCTAACAATGCTGAACAAGACAAGCCTTGATCTCCGTACTCTGATGGTGCTCATAGTTTAGTGAAGACTTTTAAGATTCCTTCCAAACCTTAAACATATAGATATTGTATCAGACGGCTTATATTTCATCGTCCTCTAAACCTTTTTGTATACTTCCGTTCAAGCAGCTCAGGGTGTCTAGACTTCAGTGCTGTAGTTTTGCTGATCTCCTCTTCCCTCTCAGTTATAGAGGGAACTAAATCAATCAATAAAATAAATTAGCTCACCAGTGAATAATTGTAGTTAGTTAGTTCATTCATTCATTCATTCATTCTATCTGTCTGTCTTTCTGTCTGTCTATCTTTATGGACAGCTTCAGTGTACCCAAAGAAAAATTGTGGCTCAAAGACTTAGCACTTCTCTATGGAGAACAAGGGATAGGCAGTATTTGACTAAGTAGATTAGACTCTTTTAGCAAAGGGAAAAGTTGAGTTGAGGTAATTATGGAGGATTTCCTAAATTAAAAAAAATTATAAATGACCTAAGAAATTTAGAACCAAATGATCCAGAGACTCACCTTTAAGCTTTTTCAAGGAGAGATTATAGATTCTGAAAATATAGTAGATTGAAAAAGGAAGTGATAAAAGGCCATGTTTTTGAGTGGATGTTGTTGAAACAGTGGAAATCATGAGCTGCTCATGAACTGTCCATGGCAGTGCTATGTGTGAGGCACAATGTGCCTTTCCCAGTCCCATCCATGTGAATGCATTGCTGGGACAAGGACCTTGGAGCCAAGCAGTGGTTAAGAAGAATGAAGATATGCATTGAAACCAAGGGGTGAAGCTTATGAATATGTGAACAAGAAGATTGAAAGGTGAGATGAAGTTCAAGGTACATATCAAATTGGGCCATTGAGGAAGACATTCGAAATAGAGATGCTGTTGATCTTCATCATTTACGGATTCCATATTCGTGAATTTACTTACTTGGTAAAATTTGTTTGTAACCCCCAAATCAATATTCATAGTGCCTTTGCAGTTATTCAAGGACATGCACAGAGAGGAAAAATTTGAGTTCCCCTTTATGCATAGTCCCAGCTGATGTTGAACAACCTGATGCTCTGCATTCTTTTTTTGGTGCTCGTGCTGTAAAGGTTCCCCCGCTCCCCAGTCCATTTAGTGTCATATTTCCCACATGTTTGCTTTTTGTTAGTGATTTACCTGTTTAAAATGCCTCCTCCCCAAGTGTATTGCTGATGTGCTGTCTAAGAAGGCTGCGATGTGCCTTACAGAGAGGACATGTGTGCTAGATAAGCTTCCTTCATGCATGAGTTATAGTGCTGTTGGCTGTGAGTTCAATGTTAACAGCTTGACAATATATATTAAATAAGATGTCTTTAAAAACAGAAAAAACATAAAACAAGGTTATGTATTGATTGGTTGACAAAAATGTTTTGACCAGAAGCTCACAAGAACCCAACTTTGTATTTCCCCTAGGGACAGCGATTCAGTATTTGCTAATTCAGTGTTTGCAGCAACTTTATGGAATATAACTACTATGAATAATTAGAGTTGACTCTGATACATTGGGTAGGTACGAAGTAGATTGGACGCTTTAGTGTTTCTCATCTTTTAAGCTCAGATCCTTGGGGTTTTCTTGGCAGCACTTAAACTTTTCAGGGCACACTAGCCTAGTCTTTAGAGTACTATACTAGCTGTTGTGAAATAGTTATTATATTCTTGTATGAGAAGTTGGTAGGCTGAATATTCCATTTATTTAAACATTCTGCTAAACTACTAATTTTAGAATTATGCTTTTTGATTTTATAGATATTTGTTGTGTGAAAATTTGCTGTATTTTCCTTAAACATAATTCTAGTAATTATTTACATACCTAGTAATATCACCTTCTTACGCCAACTTTATGGAGAGATTTCTTTGTTTGCAGACTTTCTGAGATTACTCTTTGTCTAGAGCATGACTCCTCGGGCTGGAATTAGAACCTGGTATGTGGCTTATGAGGAAGGTTCTAGAAAGTTTGTCTGAACAGATATAGCACTTGGAAGAGAACAGGCCATAGACTGGGTAATAAAGTGATGGTAGAGAAACCAGAGAGATAAAGAAGTATATCAGGGAAACTCAAATATAACCATGGGCTGGGACAGATGAGAGGCCAGAAAGGTTAGCAGGGAAGAAGTAGCTGGGAGGACAGATGAAAGTCAGGGTAAAGGTCAACATTGGATTCCACATCTGCTTACTACAGGTTTACTTTTCTTGGGCCTGGGACCTAAAAGTAGCAGGACAGAGCTGACCTTTTTAGATGTTTCGGTCATATTAACATTAGTAACCAAGCATTTTATTATGTGTCTTTTGTGTATGGAATATTACAGACCTTATTTTGAAGAATCAATAATCTGTGGAGGAAAAGAAAGTGCACATAGGAAATTGCAGATAAGAAGACAATACATTGATGAATATAGTATTATTTAAAATTCAATATGTAAGTGCTGGAGAAAGGAAATAGCAAAGTGGGAAAGATCCATGCTCTCATTTTCCTAAATGTAGAGCCAGCCTCAAAAATGTTTCTCTCTTCTTGTATTTTAGAAAAATAAGAGGTAGAGAATGTAAGATAAACAGTTTTTAAAAGTTAATTTAAAAATATATTTCTAATTTAAGACTATGTTCTGAAAGAAAAGTTCACTGATGTCATGCAAAAAAATATCATGGAGTAAGCAAATCTATTCCCATGCTTTGTCCACTACTATGCGAATAGATAAAGATAATATTAATAAGAGGATAAGAGTAGGTCTCTTCTACAGTCAAATCAGAGAGAAAAAATTTCGGAGGAAGCATCAAGTACACAATATAAGATGCCAAAGTGAGTGTTGCTATTTATTTTTATGGTTTTAAATCATATAAGTGATATTGTTTTAGGCATTTAATTAATTTTCTTTCTCTAAATACAATGTTCCTTTTTTCTCCATTTGTCTTCAATATTTTTTCAGCAGTTTGACTATGCTATGTTTAAGTGTCTTTTTGTTAGTTTTTTCCTTTTTCAAAAGAAATTGAGGTTTTCTGAGATTCTTATATCTGTAATTTGTTGTTTTCATTAATTTTGGAAAATTATTGGCCATTATCTCTTCAAATATTTCTATTTCTCCTTTTCTTTCCGAACATCAGTTACACATATGTTAGGCCATTTGATATTGTCCTACAGCTCTGTTTTTTAAAAATTTAAAAATTTATTATTTTCATTCATACTTTCTATTAATCCATCTGTAGATTCATTGTGTCTTATCTGCTAACGAGCCTACCAAGGGAATTCTTCATTTCTAATATTATGTTTTTTTGCTTCTAGTTCTATTTGTCTCTTTTTTATAGTTTCTATCTCCCTGATGAAATTTCATACATGTTGTCCATTTTTTCCTCTAGATCCTTTAATATAGTAATCATAGTTATTTTAAAGTCCCTGTTTGATACTTCCAACGTCTAAGTAATTTCTGTGTTTGCTCCTATTGGTTTATCATTTGACAGTGGCTTGCTTTATCTTGTTGTTGTTGTTATTATTGTCTCGTACTTTTTATTTAATCCTGGACATAATGTATAGAAGAATGGAAGAGATTGAGTCAAATATTTTTGTCTGGTTATAAGCATGTCTCTTCTTCTCTCATACCGTAAGTGTGGACCTTGAATCAATCTGTTCAGGAATTGAGCTACTTTTGGGTTTTGTTGTTGCTATGGTTATCTTCAGTTCACCACAAACTTCAAGTTCCCCCAATGGTGGCTGCTGTTACCCTGACCTTAGAGAAGGACCTAGGGTACTGGAAGATTTTTCTCAGTGTTCCCATTCTACCCTACCTGCCTGAGTCACAGAGGGGTCTCTCTTCCTGGTATTGCTTTCCCCATAGGCTGCTGTTGCATGAATTGGCTCATGACGGATACAGGGGGTTCTCTGTTGTGTTGGTCCTGCCTCAGTTTTAGGCAGCCCTGTGTGGGTTAAGGTTTTCTCATCATTCCTTCCTTTCCTCCCAATGACAGCCAAACTTCACTTTGTGTCTGTGATTGGTATTAGGAAGGAGAGAATTCTTGTCTCCTAGCAGAAGCTGATCTCTCCTTGGCATCAGTGCAGAATCCTGGTTCCAGGATTTCCTGTGTCACTCCAGGGACAGGTGGTTTCTGCTTCTGCTCCTTCCTCATAAGCAATGGCTCTTTTTTTGGACTCTGGGGTCAACAGGGTTTGTTGTTCCTCCTTTAGTACCTTAAGGCTATTGTTTCATAAGAGAAAAGGGTTCACTGGGTGTGTTTCCCCAGCAGCAGCAGATGGGCCACTAAAAGGGGCTCTGTCGGGTTTTCTGTCCTGCTCTCAATCTTTCTTGTGAGTGTGAGTACCCAGTGGGTACTCATAGAACAGAGATTGTGAGTGGAAACTTCCTTTGTGTCTGGGGCTCCTAGCTATTCTAAATGGACACATTAGCTCATATTTACTTGCCCTTTGAGAAGTCATTAAAATTTTGGCTGATTTTTCTTACCTCTTTCTCCTTTGCTCTATCAAAGGCTAAACAGTTTGTGTGTCCAGTCTCTCTTTGAAAAGGCTTGTCCCCCTTTAGAATTCAAGTTACTTGACTGCATTATGATTTCGGTTCTCTGATGGGCTCAAGCATAGTAGATCATCTGGCTTTTTGGGGGTCATTGTTAGAGTGGGAGCAATATTCTTTTATGACATTTCAACGTCATAAGTGGAGTTAGAACTCTGAGTTTTTTTTTGTTTAATTCGTGTGCATATATATTACCATGCCAATTAAAACAAAATTTTAGGATCCACTAGAAAGCACTAAAAATCTCAAGAGGAGAGACATAACCATCCTTTCCTTCTTCACATCCATAAAGTAGTTGAAACAATAGTGTTAACCTCAAACTTCCTTGAAGCTGTTTCTGAATCCCTGGTTCTAATATCTTTGAATTCTAATTGGCATCTATCCCTCTTTCAGAGGAATCAAAAGAAGTCTCCAGTCACAAATTGGGCAAAGGCTCTAAAAGCTGGGTGAGCAATACAGGGGCTAAGGGAAGCTGTTGGAGTTACTATAACAGCAACTGTGTATATGGGAAGGGGCCATATGGAAGTAAGAACGAAACAAGAGAAAAGGAGAGAGTTGTTTTTTTTTTTTTTTTTTATAGTGCCTGCAATGTTGCAGATCAAAATCTTTATCAGGATCCTATTTTTTTTTTGCATTTTCTAGAGTTTTTCTTTTTTAATTATAAATACTTTTTACTTTTATAGTCAGCACTAAAGTTAAAATAAAAAGATATGTAAGGCCACAATGGAAAAAAATGTATTGGAAAGTTCAGATTTTTGAACATGTATAGACAAGTTAACTTAACATGTTACCTGTGAGATGTTTTCTTCTTCTTTAAAGCATTTATTATACATTTGATATTCCTAAGATGCAAGAATTCAATTGTGTTCCAGAACTGGGCTTTTGTTTCCATGTGGATACATGGAAAAGATATTATTGTATTTCTCCAAATCTAAGATGTATCTTTTTTCACATTTTAATATCTCTGAAATTGGGATGTGTTTTATAATCAAAAGACTATCATAACTTAATTGTCATGAGTTTTTTCTTAGTAAATAAAATAATATGTTTTATAATTGATGACATTTTAGATTTGAGGAAATATGCTATTACAGAAGTGATTTCACAGATTAAGAAACTAATAACCTTCTGACCTTTTTTTTTTGGTAGAAATGTATGGAAATTTCTTGACATTTTCTAGATTGATCCACCCACAAGGTGATACATGCTTGTGTTTGAGATGTTTGAAAACCTTATATTTGAATAAAAAAATCAACTAATTATTCTTTCAATTATGGTATAAAATATAATTTCTCCCTACAGCTTTTTAGCATTTTTATTTTCCTTTCTGCACTTTATTTTAATCATAATCTCCTCAGAAAGTTAACTACTCTGTTTTTATTCCCCTTATTATTTTGTAGCAACTAGCTGCCTATATTTTATGTTAATAAAGGATCCTCCAATATTATACATGCATACAGAAATAATGCTCAAGTGAGCATTGATACTACAATTCTCCCCTTTCTTTAAAAAAGACACATGATAAGTGAACTGGATTTTAGTGTCCTTACTGTGTAAAGGGTGGCCGAAGTCTATAGCAGGAAAAACTCTTTAGTTACTTTATGAATTCAAGTTTTATTTATTCTTATGGTGAGGTAGATTATAATTTGTTGTCTTTGCCTCATAGGAATCCAATTTTCTTAATTGGCTATCAAAGGATAACTAAGCTTTACTCCCTTTTCTGAAATGAAAGACTTGTGAAACAATAATAATAAAAAAAAATCCCTTAAGTTATTTATAGCCACTAATAGCTTTAATTAATTAAAGGCAGAAAATATTAGTTACACTAAATATAATGCACAACTTTGACATCAAAAAGTACCCTCAGATCTTTAATGGATTTGTTCATTGTCTTTGATGTTGGGTCATAAATGCATATAGCTGGTCGGTCAAATAGTTTGGGAAAGTAAATAGTCTTTCTTATTATCAACATAGAATTCAGAACTGTTGTCTGAAGAGCTGTCACTTTTACATAGGAAAATATGATGATGTAAAAAAAACCTTTTTTCTTCTTTATTTTGACTTAAAAGGTTTTATTTGATTTGATGACTTCTCTTAGATATAATCTCGATCATTCCCCCTCAGATATTCACTCTCTGCTCTAGTAATGGGCAACTTCTTTGACTCGTGTATTCTGAATAGATACATAAAGAGCAATAGGATAGAATTCTGATAGAGCAAAATAAACAGGATCAAACCAGAGTTCTGACATTTGTACTGAAATGATTGTAAGGAGCCATCACTGGCTTTCTCTTCAAGTCAGTTGAGGTCATCTTTATTTGAACATGTTAAAAAATATATGTACAGAGGCTCCTACTAGTGCTTTAAGGGAATAATACATCTAGAACCACGTGTACTGAATCAAACACAAAAAACTCAAGTTAATATGATATTGTAACACATTGGAATGAGAAGAAAAGTCAAAATGAACTCTGCCATGTAAATATAATTTAAATGTGATTGGCTGGACTTAGGTCTTGGGGAGTGTAGTTTGATTCATGGCATTAACGAAGTGAAAAATTACAAAGCACTTCATTAGAAAATTGTAGGATGTCAGTGAGGAGGTTTGGGTGATTGGAAGGGTCAGATTATAAAGAAACAGTATACTAAACACTTGTGTCCCAGTTTTTAGAGGTAAGTAGAGAATCTACCATAAATTCATAGAAATACTCTTCCCTGACATTTAATAACAGTGAAGTGTAAATGTATTTGATAATGAATGTTTATATATCATCAACTGTTTTTTTAGTTAAATCAAAAATGGAATGGAAATAAGGAAGAACTGACCCATAGAGGTATTAAATGTGTATAAAGTGGTCTTTGAGTTTAATGGGTGTTTTTAAAGAAATTCAAAAGGATAATGTATCAAAACATGGTATCAGAAGGGTGGAAAGTATTTAAAAGCCTAGTCAATAAATATCATACAACTATTTCAATATTTTTCGAATGTTTAAGACTGTATTAAAAATGAGTCACAAAGTTCTTTGGCTTCAATGCAGGTTCATTCAGAGAAGGAGAAAAAAAGCCCTTTGTAAAATATGGAAACCATCTTGAGTTAAACAAACGCCAGAAAAAATTATAATTGTAAAAATGAGATGTCGACTATCATTATTACAGTGGCTCTGTTGTTTCCAATAACAATTTGGCGTTTTATTTAGTCTGTAACAATCTACAATTGAAATATAAAATAAAGATTTTTCTTTTATTTCCCTCTGAAGTTCTATGCCAAGCTAAGCAGAACTGAATGAAACATCTGTGGATGATTAAAACAAGCTTTCCTATGGGGTTTTGAATAGAAAGTAAACATGGATTTTATCCATAGTCAACAGCATTTACAAATGTAAAGGGAGGAAGCTACTGAGTTTTTGAAGAATGAGCTGTTAGAGAGGAAATAGAAGTATGGAATGGCAGATGGTGATAATTAGTTCCATATGGAGAAAGGCTTCTATTTAAAAAAAAATGACAGTGAGCTGCTCTGGTTGGGTGATATTTTATTGAAGCAATTTTAGTGTCTTATTTCCTATCTTTGTCTTTCTAGAGTAGTCCCGTCTCACAAAACCAATCAAATGTGACTAACATATGTGAGGTATTTTGTTTGGGAGTCTATGTTGGTGCTCGTGAGTGAGGAAACTGCATTGGAGGGTTGTCCAAGTTGGTGAAACTCCCCACTGGATGCCCCACTTATTTCTTCTACTTGAGATTTTTAATTCTTCAATCTACTCTGCTTATCTTTATTTCGAGTTAGTCATAGTTTCCTAACTTCTTGAGACTATGTCATCTAGTATTTAAGAACCCTGAGTTTGGTGCCAGATGGTCTGAATTCAAATTCTGCTTCCCCTTCCTCGCTAGCTGTGTGTGAACTGGGGGTATTACCTAACCTTTGTATGCCTCAGTTTTCTCATTGGCACAATGAGGATAACTAAAACAGTTGCCTAAGTATACTATACAACCTAATGGTACAATTGTTGCAAGGATTAAAATGAATTAATATATGTAAAACACATCCACCAGAATCACTTGGGCCCTGCCCTAGACCTCCTTAATCAGAATCTCACACTTTCTTGATCGTATACCATTATAATTTTTGTAAATAATTTTTGATCTTTTGTCTTCACTATAGGCTTGTTCATATAGTTAGTAATTTACATGTACTGTTGTTCTATTGTAGAATATACATTTTAGAATATATTAACAAGTTAGATGTTTTTAAAGTGAGATAAAAAATACATATAAGGAATGTGAGCATCTTTTTCTCATATATCAGTGGGTTATGATTCCGGGGTCGCTGTTTTAGAATCTATTTGCCGAGTTGAACTAACCTGAAAACAGAAGTACTGAATTCCACTAGCCAAAATCTTCAGGAAACAACAATATAGCCCCGGAGCTTTGGTAATCTCTCCATTCTCTGTGCACGTGGCAAGGCCAAATATGAAATTCTCTTCCCAGTTCCCTGTTTTTCTTTTCAACAATATTTTTGTTTACTTCTATCCCTTCATTCTTTGTATTTTTTTTTGTTGCCGACCAACTCACTATTTGCAGCTGTGACCTTGACAATATTCAGAATCCTCTGTTCTTAGCCACAAATATCTGTAGCTTTCAAAAAGATAAAGTAAGCTCTTTGTTTTTAATTGTTGATAAAGGTTTCCTCACTTCCACCTTACTTCAGTTTTCTTCCCAATTGGCAGGGATTGCTGTAGCTTTCTTAGTTCTGGGTCACCGGTGACTTCACCTCAGTTATGCTGCATCAACACGCAGAGGTGTTAATCTGCTTTTGTTCCCTCCTGCAGCCTTTCTCTAGCTTTATAATTATCCAAGGTGGTAATAGCTCTTAAGAACCTACTCTGTCACCTTGAAATCAAGTGGGTTTTAGCTGAAAACTCAGGCAAGGTCTTAAAGATGTTTCTTTCAGCTGTGAGTAGTGAGGGAGAATTTGAACATGACAGTCCTTAGTTGTAATGATATTCAGATGATGGATTCCCATTACCCTGCATAATGTGGGATGTTGACATTTTATTCAGACATGTAATCCTTGTCATTGAGCGTGGGAAGGAGAGAGATTGCTACCTGAAGTAGGGGTAACACAGGATGGCACTACAGAGAAATGACATAAAGCCCAAAATAATAGCAATAATTATTTTCCACTTTCTGTCATGTCGTTTTTAGAATTCAAATGATATCCTATGGTACTGTCTTCGTGATTTTAAGTGGCTGCTGTGGTTCTGAGCAATGTTTAGGGTACACCTTATTATATAAATGCCTCAATACACATTAATATTTGTTATATATGATTATTGAAACAATATTTGATTTATGTCTTTAGAATCACATCTTATAATCAGAAGAACTTCATCATTGAATTAAGATAAGCTTGCTTTTGGGTTATAATACATATTGTTTTACACTATTAATATGTTGAAGATAGAAAAAATAATTACTATCTTAATGACACCAACTTTATAGTAAATATTCAAGAATATGGTGGTACACATTGCTATTTATCTAGAGAGGTTAAAGAAGAGGGTTTTTATTTAATATGAAAATCCCATATGTACCATATTTATAAATAATTTGAATACAATAAAATATACAGAAATGCATACAGAATTCAATCTTTCAGCCTTCTTGTAGGAACATGGTAATCGAGTAGGATTAAATATCCCTATGCTCCCCTCTTAAAATTCATAAAGGAGAAAGCAACATAACATAGTCAAGAAGAAGGGGACACTTGGCCTGAGTGAGGAGGAATGTGTTTTCTGCTGCTGTTGGGTGGCATGTTCTATATATTATGAGTTCCATTTGATAAAAAGTT
>NW_006434825.1:13378912-13389135 GCF_000325575.1 Pteropus alecto
TCTTTCCTCGTTGAATTTCTTCCTGGATGATCTGTCCGTTGTTGAAAGTGGGGTATTGAAGTTCCCTATTATTATTGTATTATCTTTTCTCCTTTTAAATATGTTAGTATTTGCTTAATATATTTAGATGTTCTGATATTGGGTGCATATATATTTATAATTATTATAGCTTCTTGATGAATGGACTCCTTTAGGCAGGTCTAATGGTTATGAATTCCCTCAGCTTTTGTTTGTCTGGGAAAGTCTTTCTCATTTCTGAAGGATAATTTGCTACATAGAGTATTCTTGGTTGGCAGATTTTTCTTTCAGCACTTTGAATATATGACTTCATTCTTTCCTAGCCTGTCAGCTTTTGCTGAGAAATTTATTGATAGTCTTATAGGGGCTCCCTGGTAAGTTACAAGCTTCTTTTCTTTTGCTGTTTTTCAGATTCTTTCTTTGTCTTTGATTTTTGAAAGTTTTACTTAATGTCTTTTATTTAACTATTCTTGGAGGAGAACTATTTAAGTTGAGTTTCTTTGGTGACCTATGAGATTCCAAATTTCTTCCCAGACTTCGAAAGTCTTAGCCATTATTTTTTGACTTTCTGCTCCCTTCTCCCTTTTTTCTTCATCTCGAACACCAATAATCTGCACACTGATTGTTTAGATGATATCCCATAAATCACGTCAGCTTTCGTCACTCTTTTTCATTCTTTTTTCTTCTTTTCTGACTGGTTAATTTCAAAGTTCCTGTGTTCTATCTCCGATTCTTTCTTCTGGTCGATACATTCTGCTATTGATACTCTCTATTGTATTTTTCATTTCATTCGTTATATTACTCAGTTTTAGAATTTCTGTTGGTTTTTCTTTGATTTCTATCTCCTTGTTAAACTTCTCAATTTGTTCATGTATTTTTCCTGATTTCATTGAATTGCCTTTCATTGTTTTTTTTTTGTAGCTCATTGAGTTTCCTTTAAACAGCTATTTTGAATTCTTTATCAGGTGAATCACAGATCTTTATGACTTTGGGATTCGTTACTGGAAGATTATTGTGATCCTTTGGTGATGTTACATTTCTTTGATTTTTCATATTCTTTGAAGCGCTGCATTGCTGTCTTCACATTTGAAGTAGCAGTCACCTCCTCCAGTTTTATTAACTGCTTTCAGAGAGAAATACCTTTTGTCAGCTCTGCTAGTGATTCTGAGGCTTTCTTAGACCTTCTGTGTGTACACCTGCTCTACTCTTTTTCTCCTTCTTGGCAGAACTCTTAAGCTTGTATGTCTTCTCTTGATTTTGCTATGCACTAGGCTGGGCGCTGACAGCCTCCCTTTTGTTTTTTCAAAAGATAACACTAAAGATCCCTATCTGTGGTCTACTCCTGGCCCACAGATTTGGACCAGCTTTCTCTGTGTTTACTATCCATCTACCAAAGCTTGCTCTTGTAACCACAATTGGGAGTGTGCACAGGGAGCTTGCCATAGAGTTGGGGTGCATGTGAGTGAGGTGTGCTGAGCACTGGCAGTGCTGGCAGACCAGCTGGAGCTGTGGGTCAAGCATTGCCAGTGGATCACGTGTGGACTTCTTGATAGAGTCCATTTGGTAGGATTTGTGTCTTTTAATGCCCTCTGAGAGTCTCATCTGCTGCATACTCCCAGCCTCTTCCTGCCCCCGAGTCATGCAGCTCTTTGACAGTGTCCCACACAGCTGGGGAAGCTATGTGCTTACTTACATGCTTTCATTTTCTCCAGCAAGAGAAATCACAGGCTGAAAAATTCTATCCTGTCCCTAAGTTGTACTTCCTTGGAAGGGTGGAGCAGGTAAGATTAAGCCTTTTATATGCTCCCCAGTTCATCCAAACTCATATTTTTTTTCTTCAGTTATGTATTAGATCTTCTCATCTGGAAACTTGGACTTCCATATAGGCTCTCTTGTCCATGATTGATTGTCAAAGGCAGTGTTTTCCAAGGGCTCTTAGACCATGGCCAAGAGTGGCTAGAGCCAGTTCATGGGTCACTGCAGGGTCCACAGCTGGGACTGAGATCTGTATGCCTATTACCTGGTACATGAATGAGTGAGACTCCTCCTGGATACCTTGCCTATGGTGCTGTATCCTGTAGCTCGTACAAGGCACTTATGTTTGTGGATGGATGCTGAATTATTATTGCTGGGGGAAGGAGACAAACCAAGGGATATTTTATTTTGTCATGATGCTGACATCATTCCTTATCTGATACATTTTGATGTGTGATAGTGTCATTATCATTAAATTCTTTAACCATATACATGTTGTCAGGCTCGAGAGCCTCTTCCATCCTTGTCAAGGGGAGTGCTAACCTTTTTTCCTTTCATACAACACGTCATTAAATTCTTTAAAAACACATTTTATTATGAGTGTTTCTAATCATTACAAAAGAGAGACTAGAATAATGAAGCTCTAGTTTTATACCACTAGTTTCCACAAATACGGCCAATCTCGTCCAACCATCTGGGTTATTTCAAAGCAAAGCTAGATATATTATTTTATCTGCAAATAATATTATTTTATTTGCATCTCTAACAGATTTGAATTCTTAAATAAACATCATTATATCCAAATGAAAAAGTGTAAATGATTCTTCATATCATTTAATTGGCAGTCAGTGTTTAAATTTTCCCCACTCATCTCATGAACATCCTTTTACACTTGGTTTGTTTGAATCAGCAATCAAATAAAGCTCACATATGGCATTTGGTTGATACGTCTCTTTCAGTTTGTATCAGACCTTTCTCCCTCTTCTTTGTTCTTATCCTTTTTTTTTTTTTTTTTGGTAAAGAAATGAGCATTTGTTTTGCAAAATTTGGCTGAGTGTATCTCCATCCTGTTGTTTATATTTCCTGTAAACTGTTGGTTACAAGTAAAAGCTTGAATTTAATATTTTTGGCAAGAATCTTTCATAGGTGGTACTGTGCATTTCCTATTACATCATATCAAGAGGCCCATAATATCTGATTGCTTCTCCTTATGATATTAAGATTGATTAGTGGCTCAAGTGTTTCCAGGTTGATCCATCCATTATAAGGTTCCTCCTCAGTATTATCTAATGGTTTTAGCAGCCATTTATGATCTTTGCCAAGATGCATTATTTCATTATGGGTTGCAAAATGGTGAGTTTCAATTCTGTGATTTCTTTATATTAACTGAGTGTTTACCATGAAATAGATTTCATAGAGAAGAACAGGATAAATTCTTGAGTCTTATATTTGCCACTTTTCAGATTGTATTGGTGCTCTAGAAACCTCCTGAAGTGACCATTTTTAAAGTATTATTACAAGTGCATAGATTTTAATATGTTTAATGTGTTTTAATCCATTGTAGTATTATTTTTTCAGTGTTCACGTTGTCCCATCTTTGGGTAATGGAAGGCCATTTGCATTGGTTCCTAAGGTCCTTTTCACATGACCCTTGTAGTCTTTCATAGTTTTCTTGTTTTCTGATACAACAAGATGTCTTAGGCATATCTTGTACAGCTCCTGCCCCAGATCTGGAATCTCTTATTTCCCCAAGAAGTTCTAGTTCTTATTAGTAGGAATCATTACTATATTCTAAATAGTCTATAATTTCCTTTTTAGATGTCGAGTTATTCAGAAAAGTGTTTTAAAGTTTCTAAGTGGTTAGTTTTTGGTTTTGATTTTGTTAATTTCTTTATTTCCCTGTAGCCAGAGAATGTAGCTGTGTAATTTTTTTATGGCTTACCATTGGCATTGCCAATTAAAAATGGTTTATGAGCATTTGAAAAGAATTCTATGGAGTTATTAAGTCAATTATGAAATTGTTATTCATAAACATTATTTTTGTTAGCTTAGCTGTAAGTTTTTAGGAGAATTGTGTTAAAAACAACTGCTATCTAGTGGTTTATCAATTCTTTTATTTCTAAAAACATATTTTAGCTTATTTTGAAGAGTTATGATTTAGTATATGATAGTAGGGTCTAGATAGAAAGTAAGTATTCTCATCTGTAAGATGAATAATTTGAAACAGTATAAGATTAAATTTTCTTCTTTTTATTTAATATTAGACCCTATAGAGTATAAACATAGATATTTTCTTTTGTAAGAGAGTACTTGGATTTTATTGGTAGATCCAGGAGGAATTGAAAATGTCATATTTGGGAGTTGTGATGCTGATTAGTGTATGCAATAATTTAATAATATAGTGAAATGCAAATAATTGCATGAATAAATAAATGAGAAATAATTGGACAGTAGTCAATATAATTATTATCAGTTATGCACATTTTCTTTAATATTGCTTCTTAGTAAACTGATAGTCTCAAGAAAAAGATATTTGCAGAATGTAAGTGCAATAAGGATTCCTTCTGGGTTGTGCCTTTTCCTTTCCTTGAATGCTCTGAAGTTAAAAGAGTACATTAAGAAAGCCCTGTGTATTACCCGAATACCCCATGGTAAGGCAACTTCACTCATGTTAAGATGGGATATGTGACAAGCAATGTTCATGTGACATTTTAACATATTAGGTTGTGACTGAACCAAGAGAGCCTGCCACCTACAAGTCTCCTTTCATTTCAGCTGTTTAAAAATACAATTTCACACGTTCTTTCATTTTATTAATGAAATGCTATGCTTCAAACCAAGGGGCTTGCGTGCCAGGTGGAGCTATAATTATGCCTGGGCAGTCTGCAGCTGTGCTTAGTTATAAAGCTTTAACTAAAGAAAATAGAATTTGAGTTCCTTTTATGTATCTCATAATATTTCCTCAAATCAGTATATTTATATGTCAGTTAAATGATTTCTAAAGAGCTTACTGGCATTTACATTTTTTTTTCCCAGGACATTGAAAACCTGATACTAAAAATGACCTACTTTTTGGTTATCTTTCAGCAAAACTAACCTAAAATTATCCTTTTGTTTTCCTGGTGACAGCATAATCCATCTGTTTCTTGACTCCTCACTTTCCCCCTACCCGTTACCCCCAATCTATTTGCAAATCCACCAGCTCTGATTTGAAATAGATCCAGGATGCAACCTCTTCTCACCCACCTGACTACTACAACCTGAGTTGAAGCTGCATCATCTCTTGCCAGGACAGCTACAAACGCTTTCTATTTAGGTTCCTGCTTCCCATCCACGATGTATTCTACACCAAGACAGAATGGTCTCTTTAAAAGGTAGATTAGGTTATGTTTCTCCTCTGTTCTTAACCTGTTTCGGTGTCCCTTCTCATTTGGAATAAATCTGGAGTTATTGCTCTGGTCCACCAGATCTTACCTGATCTAGACTCCTCTGGCACTTTGCTCTCATTTCCTACCACTTCTCCTTGATGCTTCCATCTCAGCTGCACCAGCCTCCCTGCTGTTTGTAGACCTAATGAGCATGATACTATAGGGATTTTGCAGTGGCTGTTCCTACTACCTGGAATATCTTTCTATACATATATGCTTGGTTTGTTCCCTTCATTCAGGTCTCCAAATAAATTTTACCTTATCAGAGAGGACTTCCTAAAATTATCTCTTCTCCTCCTCATTACTGTCCGTCTTCTTACCTAGATTTATTTATTCTTTTCTTAGCGCTTATTAGCATGATAATGTATCTCTAGTCATGCATATAAAAGTTCCAAGAGAGCCTAGATTTTGTTTTGTGCATGCTGCATTCATGTGCCTAGAACAATGCCTGCTGTATCATCAATGCCCAATCAATATCTATTGAATGAATATGTGAAGACCAGTACCTGCTGAGTCTCCTGTACTTGAACCTCATGTCCTAGTTCTGTGAAAATCACAACCCAAATTCGTGCTTTCAGAAAGCTGGATACAGCAACCCAGAACCACTTCTGTGGAATTATAATCTTACTATGTACAGAATGGCCTATTGAATAATAATTTCTCCCTTTTTTTTGCACAATGTCATACCATTTATAAACCCTTTTCTATTATTATCTCATTGAATTTTCACAATTATTTTTTTCATTTTAGAGATGGTAAAATGGAGACTCAAATAATGTGGTATAGTTGGGATTTAAGCCCAGGTTTTTTAAGCTCAGAGGATTCCCTGCCCCCCTACCCCCCAAAAAAGATGTTTGGGCCTTTTTTATATGGATAGCCTTTTCAGAATTTTAGGAAGGTGTTATACTTTTTATTTGAGAAGAATTACTTTAGGCATTAAAGCTTATTGCTGTTGGGATTTGAAGTTGCCTTGGTTATTTAAAACCATCTCTAGCAAGAAATAATGTAGGAAGAGCATATTCAGAGGATGCGTTGAACAATTCCCACTTAATCATAGGATTTAGCGGGTTCTACATGGGCATTTCGGGGGTCAGACAAGAGTCGCAGATTTCTTAAGGCCCAGCTTATGATGTTGTACAATGTAACTTTCACTACATCTGCTCCTGTGAACAGAGTAGGTCACAGGGCCATCCAGATTTTAGGAGAGTGGAATAAACTCTACCACTTGACAAGGAAGTGGCAAGGTCTCATTGCAAAAGGTGTGTTGCAGCCATCTTTGGAAATATAGCCTACCCGCCAAAATTGTCCTGAAACTGTCTTAATTTTATCACCAGTAGAGAATAGAGAACTTTTGAAGACAATAATGATAGTCACACTTTAGAAGAATTTTGGGTTTTCTCTGGTGTACTAGATATTGAAGAAAAACTTCACCTCTGAATAATACCTTTCTCACTGAGTATGCCGTTAGATCCAAGAGATGTATTGCTCCTCTTGATTAGACAGCATTGATAAGGCCTTCAAAAGAGAATAAAAGCTGTGTTGTAGAATTAGGCTGGATTTTCTATATTTCATATATGTAGCTAGCATTTGTACTTTGCAACAGGATTTAATGAAGCTGATGTTATGCTATTTGTCACAAGGAAGCTTGGACAAGAGAATGTAGACTAATCATTGCCACTCACTTTGAATAGTATAATATAATTCAAGGTAATTTTATAATCTGTGCTACTAATACGTGATCTTGTCATGTTTAATAGATCGAAAAATGGAGAATTGACCTTTTATTATGGTATAGTAGTCTTTTAACAACCATATACATGTGGTTTTTAATTCATTATTCCTCTTTAACATTAATTAGATATGCTTCTAGCACAGTACTAGGCTCATGGTAGGGCACTGAATAAATATTTGCAAGTGTTGAATTTTGTAATAACTGTAAAATCAGTTTATCTTAGAAATTTCTTTTTATGGGGAAGAAATTAAATACTGTGATTAACTCTAACTATAGAGTCTTACCAGACACTACTCTTTTTACAGAGGTATACGAACTATATGCATATAGTATATCTAGTCATTGTTTTAACTTTCACTTTATCACTATCATTTTTAATTTGTGATATTCTGGTCTCATTTTTTACTTTCTTTCTTTATTCCATCTCTCCCAATTCACCCTCCACTACTTGGCAGGACACTCTGTCTGGAATTGCTGAGTTAACAATTTCCTCTGCTGTGATCATGTAATTCTAATCTTTACCTTTACAAGGGAACTTTTGTGAATTCTAAGCCCATATGCTGCATATCTCCATTTTGCCTCTGAAGTAAGTTCCAGACACGTGACAAATGTGGTCAAACTATTTACAACAAATGTCCACAGGAGCATTCATACTAAGCAACTGGGAAACTGGGGTTGATTCACAGAAAAGTTTCTGTTTGACTTGACTGTCATAAACAATGATATCACAAAAGTAAATACTCCACATCTGGCTGTCTGGATTCTTACTTGCATGGATATTTCTGGAAAGAAAGAAGCTATGTGGATCCGTCAGCATTATATTGTCCACATAATTACAATATTTTGTAACAAGTAAAAAAAAAAATTCTTGGTTGACTCTTTGGATAAGTTTCGCTCTCATGATAAGGAGGCAGTCACTATATTTCGATTAATACTGTAGAAACAAACATGTAATTATTGTTTGCAGGTTACAATCTTGCCTTAGTTGCTTAGTTGCCTCAGAGTGTGTAGCTATCTTGGTTTTTCCCTTTATACAGGATATTTTCTTAAGATGTCATTTAATTAAAAGAGAAAAGAGTTTGTCCATATTCAGAAATATTCCTCGATATTTAATTTCATTATAAATTAGATATAGTGCCAAACCGATTATCTTCTTATGCATTAACCAAACATTCAAATAGTTAAAACTTTACTGGTAACCATTAAGCCGTGGAAATATAATTCACTTAAAGGTGAAAAGAAATAAGAATTGTCCTATTAACGGGCCTGAATATATGTTAAAATACATACATTTTTCTTGAAATGTGTTTGCACTAAGGATAATCTATATTTGTTGATTCTTTAGCATATTATTTGTACTTCAAATACTTTTTCTCTCCTTATAAAGCACAGTAATAAAAGGTAATATTATATTTGGAAGTGTGTTGGCAAGGGAAACTGGTGGAATTAATCCAATAACTTGGAACTCTTTGGAGAAAAGGTGCTATAGAAACACAAGGTATTATTATCACTATTATTACTATGTGGAGCAGGAAACCCTACCTGCCCTTTGTAAAAGCTGGCCATTTAAGAAGGTATGAAGAATTTCCAAAGCAGGGGTTGAAAGAGTTTCATATTTTGAAAAATTTACACAGTTTAGTAGTAGAAGAAAATTTAAAAAGAAAACGGCTTACTCAGATTTCTTGTTAATGTTCTTAATTTTTGAAGATGATGCTATCGGTGATTATTTTCCAGATATAACATGTAAGTGACAGTGCTAGTTCTTGGAGGTATCGAGGGTCAAACTGGAAATACAGTTTTTTTAAGGTAGAAGTTGTGAAGCACTGGCCCTTGAGATTTCGATGAAACAGTCTCCAGGATGCACAGAAGGATATACAATTTTACATTAATAGCAAAATACTTATGAATAGGAATTACACACTTCTATGCCTTGGCTTAGGATATGTCAGTATTAGGGAAGAAGTAAGTGTAGTGGGTAAGAGGATCATCTCTGAAGTTAGACTGGTCTCCATTCAAATCATGGCTACCAGCTATTGGACCTTAAAAAAATAATCTCTTCACACCTCAGTTTCTTCATCTATATATTGGGGATAATAAAATTGCACCAAGATCAGTGCCTTGCATATAGACGAGTTCTCAGAAATGGAGGCTCTCATCCCAACTAAATGTTACCATTACCTAAAGTTGTAGCTCTTAATTGTTACCAAGATATTCATACATTTTCTGCATAATTAAGATCTCTACCTTTTACTTTCTGCTGCTCCTCACTTCAGAGAATGAGAAGAAAAGTCAAAGAAATTAATTTTCTAATATTGATAGCTATTTGTTATTACATTTGGAGGTGAGAGAGAAATTATTCATAAAATAAATATGTTGGTTTGTTGTATGTTTACTACATCAATATAATTTAAGGAAATGAGATATATAAATTAAATTTATGTTGGCTAATTAACTATATATATGTATCTTTTCTATTTCATTATCATCAGTGAGTGCTATAGTTACAAGTTTTCTTAGACATTATGTTAAATGATCTTGTTATGACTATATTTTCAAAAAATTGCTTTAGCAGTATTTCAGCTTTATTTACCAGGTATATCTGCTTATTTCAGTCATTTTAGTTATCCTTTAATTAATAAAACAGAAGGAAACATGTTTCAACTTTTTCTTTTTGTAGATATTGTATCTTAGAAGAGGGTATTTTAGTGTTCCCAGTTTACTTTAGATATTATCCAAGTTCATTTGCACATGTGATCCTGTGCCTGAAAATAATTATTAATGCAAACATGCTGTATTTCCAAGAATGATGAACATATTAGAGTGTTAGAACAATGATTTAAAACTATGTTAGCTCAGCTACATATCTGACTACAGCTTTGATGAAAATACTGGGCTAATATTGGAAGCAACTAATTTTATAGCTATGGACTGCTCAGTAGACATGTCTTTATTCAGTTGAGAGAATTGATGAACTAAGTTTTTATTTCAAGATAGTATTTAAATTTGACTCAGATAAAAACCTTAACGTGGCTACATTTCCCTGAAGAGCAAGTAATTCTCATTTCTTTCTTTCTTTCTTTCTTTTTTTTGAAATAATATATGTTGGTGCCTCTTCCTATACAATTATACTTATGTCCTCCTGTGTATACATACATGCACACCCACATAAAGTCATTTACTTTGTTCTTGCTATTCTCTTTTATTTAAATTATTTATTCACTCAAACTTAATTTTTCCCTTGTCTTCTCCCTGCTGGTGTCAAATGAATTCCTTTTTCTGCAGCAGCTCAG
>NW_006434825.1:13389190-13413767 GCF_000325575.1 Pteropus alecto
AATAGTGTAGTGTCAGGATGCTGAGGTGACCTGTGTATTTGAAAAATAAAAGAATTGAAAAGTATCCAGCAGCTAAAGTCAAAAGGAAAAAATCTTGATGCATCTTGTTCATTTCCACCAAGGAAATGTTTGCAGCATCTCCAAGGTATCCTGTGAGAGAAAAATCATAATTAAAAAACAAAAAACCTTTAAATGAAGGTGAAACAATCAGATAGAAATGCTGAGTCTGGGATATGTTTTAATACATTTCATGTTAGCAACTCACAAGGAACCTGAAATATTGAGGTGCATGATTAATATGAACAGAAATGTGACATTGTCCCTACCTCATTCACTTAAATTGTGTTATTTCCAGCAGTGAGAAACACCTCAAAAATTCATCTTCCAAAGATAAAAAGAGTTCATGTTTCTAGCCATCCTTCATCAATGTCAGACTGTGATGGTCGGCCATTGCATGGGTGTCCTTGCTACTGAGGCCAACAGCGACTTAGAATGGAAAAGATGTCCATTTTCCCTCCTACTGGGTCACTGGCTTGCCAAGAGTATTTTTTTTTCCCATGACTAGCATTCAGTGCAATACCTGATGTTTAAAAACAAGATTGCTTACCCTTGCAATTATTATTAAATTCTTTTCCTGGGCTATGATGCATAGGCTTTGATCTAAAGTCCTACTATTGCTAGAAGGACTTGTGTGATTACGATAATGTGCACTCCTCTTTTTGCTATTCCTATAGGGAAAATAAACCCCACATTAGTTCCATATTAGTACCTGACTTGGAGAAGTTAAAAAGCACCAGAAAAAGGTTAAACAGAGTCAAGTACACATAAGAGAGCAGTGGTTATTAGTGTTCAGGGAGCCATTAAAAAATTCTGCTTATACAGAAGAATTTATTGGTGCTCCTGCTTCTGGCTGCTTTATGCATTTTAATAAAGAAGTAGGGAGAGAGAGGGAGAGGGAGAGACTGTGTGCGCGCGCATGAGTGTGCACGCTTGAACACTTTTATGGCTATGATTGAATAAGGACTTTAGTTATTTGGTCTGTCACTAATTTCATCCTTTTTCTCTCTTTTTCCCAAGTGTCTCTATTTAACTTTTAGCTTCCAAAAATTCTGAAAATCCTTCAGTTCCATTTTGATTAAGGCATTGAAGAAAGAATATGCCTATTAAATCTATAGATATATTTTTTTCTGATATACTTTTTATTTTAGCTAGATGTTTGAAGGTAATTATGTAGAGAAAAATAAATATACAGTTTTATGAACCAAGGAAAGTTTGTGAAATTCTATATTTCTTGGTGCTTTGAAAAAGAAACCTAATGTGATAGAAAAGACATGTGGGTTATGATTTAAAGAAGTGATTTGAGCATATGCATTTAACTATTCCTTCTAAATTTTCATTGAAATGACCAAAGAAATATAAAATTAGGGAGAAAGGTATGCAGGTGCTGGACACTAGAATACACTGTTATTAATTCACAAACTTGGAGAGCTATTTGCAAAATATTCTATAGACAAGATTGAACTATGAGGAGAGCCAACCAGAATGTGAAAGAAATGTCTTCTTTTTCTTTCCAGAGGAATAGACCCTGAAATAAACCTAACTGTAAGCTCCAGGTGTCAGGATAATAAGGACAAGAGCAGTCTTTATGAATGGGGGAGGAAGATAAATATTGGTCTGGCATACGTACTTATAGAGCATTGTGCAGTGCCTACTCCTAATTTATACTTTCAGCAAATGTCAGGCTGTTACGTAGTACTTGATGTTACACATAACCCCTACCATCCTTTTCTGTGTGTTCCTTTAATGCATTTTCATTGTGGTAAGAAAGCATACTTTATATGACTTGAATGCTTCTAAATTTATTGAGATTTGTTTTATGCCCCCAAATATGGTCTGTCTGGATCAATATTCCATGTGTACTTGAAAAGTATGTGCATTCTGCTGTTGTTGGATAGAATTAACTAAAACATGTTAGTTGTTTATGTTGTTCAAGTCTTCTGTATCCTTACTGATTTTTTGTTTACTTGTTCTATCAATTATTAAGAGATTGGTATTAAAATTCCTAACTATAATTGTGGATTTGTCTGTTGCCACTTGCAGTTATATCGATTGTTGCTTTATGTACTTTGAAGCTGTGTTATTAGTTGCATAAAAGCTTAAGATTATTATTTTGTCTTGATAAATTGATTCCAATGTAGCTATATTTTTTTACTTGCAAATCTATTAATAATAGTCTGAATGTCATCACTCTAGCTTTCTTTTGATTCATGTTAGCATGATGTGTCTTTTTCTATTCTTTTATTTTTAACCTTCTAGTGATGTTGTATTTAAAATGTTTTTGTAGGCAGAAGAATCTAGTTAAGTCTTGCTTTTATATTTAACCTGACAATCTTTGCCTTTTAGTTAGGGTATTTAGACCGTTTACATTTAATGTGATCATTGATATGATTGGGCTTAAATCTGTCATCTTGCTGTTTGTTTTTTATTTGTCCTATTTGTTTTTTTTCTTTTTTTAATTCATTTTGGACTAATTGAACCTTTTTAATGATTTCATTTTTTAGCCTTTTTTGGTTTATCAGCTATAGCTATTTGTTTTACTCTTTTAGTAGTTGTGTTAGGGTATATAGTATAGTATACATCTTTAACTTATTACAGTTTACTTTCAAGTGACATCATACCATTTCATGTTTAGTACAAAACCTTAGAATAGCTTACTTCTATTCCTGACTTTTATACTACTATTGTTATATATATTACTTTTACATATATCAAATCCCATACTACACTGTAATTATTTTTGTTTAAAGTCACATCTTTTAAAGAGATTTAAATAATAAGAAAAAAGTCGACATATTTACTCATGGTGTTACTATTTCTGATTATCTTACTTCCTTTATGTAGATCCATATTTTCATCTGATATTATTTTCCTTTTGTCCAAAGGTCTTCTTTTAACATTTCTTAGAGTGTAGATCTGCTGGTAATGAATTCTTCCAGCTTTTGTATATCTGAAAACGTCTTTATTTGCTTTTGTTGCTAAAGATATTTTCACTGTGTATAGAATTATAGATCTCAATCAGAAAGTTCACTGATTTCTGCCTCAGTTTCCCTCTTGCATCATTAAGATGGGGCAATCTTAGGTTTTAGCTAATTTGTTTTGCATTTTCAGAGATCACTGTTTTCACTGCCCAATGTCCATCGACTTTAAAACTGTTTTTCATATATTTAGACTATTATGTAGTTATTTCTGGCAGGAGGGTAAGTTTCGTTCTTATTACTCAAATTCACATTAAATTTTTTTCTCTATATATTTAGCTCCTGTATGTTTGATATGTTAGTCTATGAATGTTAAATCATCTTTAAAAATTCTACCTTTTATCACATAATTTTACTCTTTATTTTATTTAGTACTTAAATTTATATTTTATCTTTTTTGCTATTAATGTTGCTACTCCTGCTTTACTTTGTTTACTATCTTCCTGGAATCTGACAATCCCTTCATTTGGTTTTATTGTTTGAAATTTATATTCATTTTAGCCAAAGTATCTAATATTGCAAGGCCTATGATGTGAAATATTACAGGTCTCCTGTGGTTTTCTGTGGAGAATGTTGAAGCAATTAATACCAAATGAAGGACAGGTAGCAGAATTTGATCAGTATTTTATTAATACAACACATTAAAAATACAGAGTAAAACAGTAAGTGCTAAGTAGCATTATCTTTGCATCTCTATAGGTTGTGAGACCAAATCTTTACATTGATATGTTTTGTAATTAATGCTGCTATTTCAGACGTTCCATTTTTGTTTTTCATATACCATTTCAAACAAACTTAAACACACTCCAGCATGTTTTATTGTCTTTCTCAAAGAGGAAGTAAAAGAAAAATATTCACAAACAAAGATATCCTTTGGTTTTAGATCCCAGCAGTACAGTATTATGACATCCATCTATAATCTGTCCAACAAAGACCAGGAGGAAAAGCCAGATGTGTGTATTTGTATCTGGAGTTTTTTGCTTGTAGATGGACAACATTATTAACAACCCCATATGAGGAGGATTTTGAATGAGTAATTTTGAGTAGAAAATGGAAGCCATTAAAAGAATAAAAAGACAGAAAGCCATTTCTTGAAAAGGACACAGAACATTTCAATTATTCTTTGTAATTCTTTTTTAGTTCTTGGCTTTCGTCCTGCTTATTTTTTAAAATTGTTCCTACTGAGTTCAAGTATTTATACCTTTTGTGTGATTTTTGTGACTTTATTTTTTTCTCATCTCTCATTGTCTAGAAATTGTATGAAATGACAGCTTCTCCTATTATCCTATGTAATTGTTATTTTCTGATTAGTTTTAATTTTTTAGGTTGATTCTCCAGATATTCAATTTGTCATATTTTGTGAGTGAGGGTAGGGGAATGAGGTCTTGGTAGTTTTTTTTCTTTTTATCTTTCTCTGTGTATGTTTTACCTACACAATGTTTTACCTACAACAATGGTTGCAGAGACATTTATTTTGTAATATGTAGACTTGCCCTTAACTGGAAGAAAAGCTATTGTCTAGCTTTCCTTTTATGTCAATATAAAGATTACATATTATTTTTCTGTTTCTAATATGTCCTTGTTCTGCTTCTCCAAATGTTGTCATTGAGTTGAGTTGACTTGAATGGTTATAGTCCACAGAAATATTATTAATGCCAGTGGTGTTTCCAACATATTCTCTCTTATTTTAAAGAAAACATTACTGTTATATTTTTAAAGGAGTGTAAGTATATGAAGGATGATGACCAGATACTCTTTATCTTAATAGAATGTAGAATCAGAGAATGTGGAATTCATCTGGAGTAGTAAGATTTAACTGACAAATTGTTGGAGATCCTGTCTTTGGTTAGTAGGGTAAAATCAGTTGTGTGTGGGGGTGGGTGGACAAAAGAGAGAATAATGGTTTTTGAGAAACCTAGGCTGGCTGATGAGAGATCCATAGGAGCAAGGATGGCAGATGGGTTCTCGTTTACCCCTAAAGCAGTGGGTGATCCTCGAATCAGGGGTGTGCATAGTAGGAGCTGATCAGAAATTCAAGTAAGACCAGTGAAGGATTTCAAGCAAGGGGCTCTTATTTGTTCAACAAATATTTCTTAAGTAACTAATAGTGCCAGGCATAGTGCTGAGAACTAGGGATTCAAAAGTGAAACTGCAGACATAGTTCCTGTTATCAAAGGACTTACAGTCTATGGAAAATATAGACAAGGAAAAAGGCATTTATAATATACTGTGATAGATGCTATGATGGGAAGAATTATAAGATGGGACTATCTGAGCAAGGAAAATAACCTGTAATTGGTGGGGGGCATCTTGGAAGAGATGATATATAAGAAAAGGAGCCAGATGAAAAATATGAGAGTGTGTCCTAGGTCAAAGATGAGTGATTGCAAAAGATCAGGGAATATGGAACATGGAGCACTGTGAGAAATGAAGGTAGTTGAGGGTGATTGGAAAGTCAAGTGCTTTGATCAGAGTGGTCCATTTAGACTTACAAGTCAACACTCATAGGATTTTGTAGCCTGCCTTCATACTCTTTGGGTCTGAAGAAACTCGAATCTAAGTACAGGCACTCCTCAATTTTTAATGGGGTTATGTACCAATAAATCCATCATAAGCTGAATATATTGTAAGTTGAAAATGCATTTAGTATATCTAACACACCTAACCTACTCAACAGTATAGCTTAGCCTAGCCTACCTTAAATGTGTTCAGAATACAATATCCAAAAAGCACTGACAATCTATAGAGTATTGGTTATTTACCCTTGTGATCACATGCCTGACTGGAAGCTGTGACTTGCTGCTGCTTACTGTCCAGCATCATGAGAGAGTATTGTACCACATATTGCTAGCCTGGGAAAAGATAAAAGTTTACAATTTGAAGTATGGTTTCTCCTGAATGCATATTGCATTTGCACCATTGTAAAGCTGAAAAATTGTAAATTGTACCATCCTAAGTTGGGAATCGTCTGCATTTATAAGTCATGAGTAAAGTGTTCTAATGTCCTCATGTTGTTTTAAGAAGGTAAGAAAATTGAAGAACATTTGACTTTAATAAGTTTATAATTTGTAGGCTAACTTCTATAACAATGAAAATAAATGTATAATTTCTAAACTAGTAGAGAAGAAAAATGAAGAGAGAAAATCACAACCCAAAATAAGGCAAAAAAAAAAAAAAAAAAAAGGAGAGAAAAGATGACATAAATAGAAAACCTGTAATAAGATGGTAGATACAAATACAAACATGTTGGTAATTATAGTAAATGTAGACAGACTAAATTAAAGGACAGAAGTTATCAGATTGAATTAAAAAAGAACAAAACCTAATCATGTGCTATTGATAAGAAGCTCATCTGAAACATAAGGATATAGAAGGGCTAAAAATAAAAACATGGAAGACAGTACACCAGGAGGATGCCAAACAAAATAAAGCTTGGGTAGTTATATTAATATCAGATAAAGTTTAAGCAAATCACATTACTGAAGATAAAGAGGATCATTTCTTAATTAAATGTCTTATTCACCAGGAAAATATAATAATTTAAATTTTATGCACCTGATAACAAGGCCCCAGAATATATAAAGCAAAAATTGGGAGAACTACACAAAGAAATAGATAAAACTACAATAATCTTTTTTAGTCATTGGTAGATTCAAGTAGACAAAAATTCTATATGGGAATAGAAAATGTGATTAACACAAAAAACTTGACCTAACAGAACCATAGAAAATACTCTACCCAACAGCTGCTGAATATCTATCTATCTATCTATCTATCTATCTATCTATCTATCTATCTATCTATCTATCTATATCTTTTTAAGCACATATGGACTGTTTATGCAAATTGATCATATTCTGGGCTTTTAAGCAAGTCGCAATATATTTCAAGGCATTCAATCGTATAGTCTACATTCTCTTTCTCAATGTGATCAACTATAAAAAAAACAACTAGAAGGATCTCCCAGGAATATGTTATTGTTTAATAAGGAACCAGAAACCATTTTGAGTATTTCAAACTGAGGAGATTTTGAGAATTTGTTGCAAAGGTGTTGGAAGGGCTGGAAGAACAAAATGGAAAATGTGGTTATACAGAATTGATGAATTCTGTGCTTCTGGGATGCTACTGTCATGCCCTGTTGCTGTTGCCACCATCAAAGAGGCATAGCCAAAAGCTCTGCTAGAGGCAAAAAAATGACTTCTTCCTTCATTTTGCCTTCCAATCTCTTATTAGTGCCTCCCACTGAGAGAAATCAACAGGAAGATAGATGGGAAGGGAATTTGGGAAATATAATTGCAGACTCCCAGCTCTGTCATTATGGGGGAGATAATTGAAGAGCAAATGGAGGACAACAGATACTGTTCAGCACAGGGCATCCCTTTAGCTACTCAGCACCTATGTGCACTCTTAGACACCCATACAACTACAATAAAAGTAACATTGTGCTTCTGCCTAATAAGTTGAAACTATCTCTTATACCAAACAAAGGTGCACTTCTCTTTTCCCCAAAATGGAAGCTATAGAATCCTATCACTGAATCCATATCTGGATGATGTTAATTTCTCTTCTAATTTAGTAAACTCCCACGTGGATGTCTTGTAACCTAAAGACTAAATTGCAAATTTAGCCACTACCAATATGAAATAAAATGATAAGGGAAAGGGAGAGGGGGAAAAGATTAAAATATACAAATATACAGATGATAAGCAAAGAAAAATATACTTTGCTGCTATAATGCAATTAACTTAGAAATCAATAACAAAAATAAAACTGGAAAAAAGTGTACATTGGAAATTAGGAAAGAGCTTCTAAACAAAGAGCCAATAAAGAGAATTATAAAATAATTAGAACTGATTTATAATAAAAATATTAAATGTCAAAACTGGTGGAATGCACCTAAACCAGAACTGAGAGGGAATTTTGTGGCATTAAATACTGTAACAGGAAAGAATTAATGCAATAAGCTTCCATCTTAATTAAGTGCAAAAAAAGTAGAAGGAAGTAGTAAACATAAAAGCTGAAATCAATACGGTAGAAATTAAGCTTTTTAATGAAGAGGATCTATAAAGCTAACTAAGTTATTTGAAAAGATTAACATAATTGACAAACCCCTAGTAAGATTGACTGAGAAATAATCATTATCAGGATTGGAAAAGGAACAAAAAATGTTCTGGATATCACAATGATAATCAAAGGCTATAATGATAAACTTCAGACTATAACTTTGAAAATTGATAAGAAATCAACAGAATCTACCAAAAATATAATCTACCAAAACTGCCTCAAGCATAAATAGAAAACCCAAACATTAACAAAACCATCAAAGAAATTGAATCCAATGTAAAAATTGTTCCTACAACAAAAACTCTAGTCCCAGCAAAATCTACAAACATTCTGGGAAAAATAATTCCAAATTTACTCCATTCCAGAGCATATCCTTGATACCAAAGTCTGACATACATAATATAAGAAGCAATTACAGGCCAATATTACAATGAAAATGCATGCAAAAATCCTGTACAAAATATTAGCAAATCAAAATCTCTTAATATGTATAAAGGGCAAAGAAACATGAGCAAGTGGTGTTTGTCCCAGGAATATTAGGTTGGTTTAACTTTTAGAAAGTTAATGTTATTTACCACATTAATAGGTTGAAAGAGAAAAATCATACCACTTCAAGTGATGCAAACAAGCATTTGATGAAATTCACCATAAAATTAGAAAATACTCAGCAAACTGAGATCGGAAGGGAGATTCCTTAAACTAGCCAAGGATTTCTAAAAACAATAACTGTCATACTTAATGGTGAAACTTTGATGCCTTATGTTTGGGATTAGCAAAAGACAAGGATGTCCCTACAGCTGTTTTATTCAACAGTCTATGGAAGTTTCTGATGAACACCATGAAGAACAAGAAATAAAAAGTATCAGGACTTGATGAGAGGAAAGAAAACTGTTGTATTTACAGATGATACGATTGTGTAGAAAATACAAGGAAAGCTACAAGTAATTTATTAGAATTAATAAGTTAGTTTAGAAAGGTAGTTGAATATAAAATCAATATACAAAAATCAATTGCATTTCTACATGCCAGTAACAAACATTCAGAAAATGAATAAAAGAGATGCTTATAATAGCACAAAGCTATGAAGCACTGAAGAATAAATCTAACAAAAGAGATGCAAGAGCTTTATGGAAAAAGTTGTAAAATTTTATTGAAGGATATCAAAGAAGACCTAACCAAATAGAGAGATAAGCCAAGCTTATTGACAGCTTATTGTAAAGGTGTCAATTTTCCTCTAATTGATTTAGATTCAATGCAGTTCTATTTAGAATCCATGTAGGATTTTTGTGTGTGTGTGAAATTTGATAAGCTAGTTATGTGGCAGTGCAAGGGACCAAGAATAACTACATTGTTCATAAAGACAAAGAACAAAGTTCAAGAAATTGCCAAGCAAGATCAAACTTTATAAAACCATAGTAATTGAGACACTTCGGTAGTGTTACCGAGACAGTACTACAAGGGAGCATAAGGAAGCTGAGATAGAGATTCACACATATAATAACATTTGATATGTGACAGAGGCAAAAGAGGCAGAGTCTGGTGGCTAAAGGGGGTGTGACTGTTTGGAGTCTATTCCCTTACCTGCTCCTGGCTGGGTAATACAGAACCCTGACATTTCCTGTGCAAAATGCTCTGGGCCCCTCCTTCCAAGGGTAAGCTATATCTCTAGTGTGCATGTCTTGGCTGAAGGGATGGCTATTTGTGTATAACTGCTTGCATATGGAGTTGTATGGAGCTTGGAATGTGGGCTTGACTGATCACATGTATGCACGTGAGACCCCCTAATGGAGCACTATAGAGCTGGGCGAGAAGTGGATGGGTCATGCACCAGGGCTCTAAAGCTAGAGTATGATGCCTCTCCCCTCATTCTGATGGGTGCTGCCACATTCTAGCCAGAAATTCTGAGAAGCTGAAATATTTAAATCAGTGCTTCTAAACTGTGATGAAAATCTAGTTTTTAAAAAAAGATTTCAAATTCATCACAGACAAATACTTTGTTAAATGCATTAAAAGTAATTGCAAGAAAAATTAAATTTAAAAAGTATTCAACCAATGTAACATTACTTGGTCACACTGCTAGAAAACTTTGTAAACACTCTCAATTTCTATGCTTATTTGTTGTGGACCAATAACATAATTTGCAGACTTACCTTGTGGGCCATACTTCAAGTACCATTCACCTAAATTCAAACTTGGCCTTACAGGACATTGTGAAGATATATATTGCCATAATGTGATGACGGCTCATAATTTGTTTAACAGTTTAAATGTAGACATAGTATGTGGGTCTCCATCCATCTGTATGCTAAATCCCAGTCCTGTAAGTGATAGGAATGAGCCTGCTTCCAGCATCAGCCCTCTTCTGCTCCCAGGGGAATACCAGCTGGTAGGCAGCCACCCCTCTCTTTGACAGCTGAAATGCCGCATTCTCTCACTTACCTGTTGGTTGTTTGAACACCCACTGGATCCAAGAATAGTCGGATCCCTCCAGAGGTCCAGAGTCTCATCTCTTTTCCCTTACTCTAAGGGCATAAGCTGATTCCTGATGTTATTATTTGGGTTACTACAAGATATCCTCTCCACCTTTTCTGTTTCTTCAGCCTTCTAATACCCATGTAACCGTTCCCTGTATTAAATTCCTTCTATCTAAAATATTTTGTCTGGTTTTGGTTTTCTTAACTGGACCTTGACTTATACAACTTAGGAGTCAATAAGGAAAAGACAAATAACCCAGTAGAAATCTGGGCAAAAGTCTTAAATAGGCACTTCATAAAGAAAGAAAGGCCAATAAATGTAGGAAATGTATTCATCTCATTAATAATTAGAGAAATACAAAGTGAGAGCACAATGAGATAGCATACATTCACCACAAATATAAACATATGTTGTATGATATGAAAGAAAGTCTGGGTCTAAACTGGCACAAATACTTTGACAGACAGTTGGGCACTCCTATGGGAGTTGAGATTTACATACTCTCAATAGTCCTGCAAGTCCCTTCTCAAATGTCCACCTTTGAGAATCTCTTGCATTTATGTGCACCAGGATTCACGTATGTAAAAGTACATAGTAGTATTGCTTATAAGAGCCAAACAAAACAAAAGAACAAAGCTGGAAATGATTCCATGTCCATTAACAACAAATTAGATAATTGAATTGTGGTATTCGTACAGTGGAAATGCGAAACAAACTATAGCTCTCTGCCTTCAGTATGAATGCTCTCCCAAGCATATGTCCATTTATTGAGTGCTTACTATATGCCAGGTACTATTCCACATGCTGGGGATGCCAAATGGAATTTATATTCCAGCAAGAGAGAAGATAGAAAACAATAAGTGTATTAAATAATGGGAATGTCAAAGTGATGAGTGGTTTGGGAAAATAAAAGGAATACATGGAAAGGGAATCAGGAATTTCTGGGAGTGGAATAGAGTGTGTGTGTGTGTGTGTGTGTGTGTGTTTGAAATTTTCAATAGGGATATCAGATAGGCTTCACTGAGAATGCGACATTACAGAAAAGACTTGCCAGTGGTAATGTTTGTGTCAGGGGGACTTCGGTGGGGGAGAACCGTGCAGGCAGAGGGCACAGCCAATGCAAAGGCACAAGTAGGGACATTTCTGAGAAGGAGGTAGTATGGCTAGAGGGAAGTAAGATTAGATTGGAGAAGTAAGTTATGCGTTGAGATCATGGAGAGACCCATTGGCTTTCTTGCTTTTACTGAGTTGAGCAGCCACTGCAGAATTTTGAGCAGAGGCAGTGCCCCAACTTGACTTATTGATTAATTAGATTGCTTTGGCTGCCACATTGTGAATAGAGTTGGAGAATGGGCCATAATGAACGAACAAAAGAAGCATGTTACTGAAATAATATATATACAGTATTTTTTTGTTTATGTGAAGACCCAAAGTAGCCAAATTAAACAATACCCTGTCAGGACATACACACACAGGTGGTAAAACTATAAAGAAAGCACAAGGAAGATCCAGACAGAGTTAGAGTACAGGTTACCTCTGGGCTAGAGCAGATGATGCAGTGGGGGAGGGGCACACAAGGATTCTGAGTGGCCATGTTCTGTTTCTTAATCTGAGTGGGACTTCTACTTATTGTCACTTTATTAATACTGTAACTTCTAAGCATGTGTTTTAGTCATATATTTTGCACACAAAATAAGAAGAGAAACAAATAGGAAAAAAAACTTATTAGTAATTGCCTAAACTGTCATTTATATAACAGGTTGATATTTTTCTAGATTAAGACAAAAACTTAAGTTTTGCTCAAATATCTGGGAAATATAAATAAAAGAATGTCGTTACATTATTTGGGTATGAGTTGTCCCTGATATGTAGATGTCAACTTTTGAATATTAAAATAACACAATAAAACAGAGAATTGAATGTCAGCCAATGTATTTATAGGCTAGAGACTGCCAATTTAGATAAACATACTTATCAGTTAGGAAGTACTTTGTGAGCACCTGCTACATGTGCAAGAGTATTGAGTGAGTATAGAGGAATATTTAATCTCGCTAGCTAGATGAGATCAATATTACCAATTAATTACCTAAGACATTGTATTGTTAATTGCTCAGTTGTGTGACACTATATGAAAAGTGCTGACAATAATCTCTGAGAATCCCAGATGTAGTGTTCAGATATAGTCCATGTCTTTATTTTAGAATCAATGGTAACCTGAGTACAGATATTTATAGTCGATTTTTATGATCATATCAAGGAAGTAGATTATGAAAAACAACTTGCTGTTCTGTATTTATGTGATTACCAGGTATCTTTGATGTTTAATAATTTCACAGATACTTTGGCCAACATGCTCAGCTTTCTCTTCATGATTCTTCATTTGCTCAGAACATTCCCGTGTTTCTCTTTCTATAGTAAATAGATGCAAACGGCCTTAGAAAAGATCATTCCTTCTGCTTTTGCATTTCACATATTCTTCGATTTGAGTGAAATTATTAAGTATTTTAGCTTAAAACACCCAAGAGGTCATGAATACCACAACTTCAGGAATTTTTAATTTCTTCTGATTAATTATTTCAAAAAGAACTTAAAAACAAAATAAACTGGTAATTGAGAATTTACCTTCATTAAGCAGACTGAAGGAGGTATTTAAACTTGCTTTTGTGGAAAATTTTGTTTCGTAGTGCTTTGTTATATTTTAAGATGTTGATGAAATACAGTAACAGCTTAATATCTTTATTACTGATTACTATATTATAGATTATAAAGTACTTGCTAATTCACATACATATGTCATCAAGTGATGATTTTTCTTTGGAGCTCTGGAAAGGAAAACTATTTTAAAGTCTTATGCCCAAGAACAAAATTGGTTATGTTGACTGCTTAACATGGCTCTACTTTTCATAAATACATATTGAGAAGGAAAAAATGTTTAGTCTTTGTACTGTGCTTTGATGTATGGCTAGAGCCCAAAATAAATGGTATATTTCAGTAAACTATTGAAAAGTCTGACTTTACTGTAATGGTGAGTTAGTTCTTTGTTATGTATGAATTTGCCTTGAAATATTTTATCCTTGGAAACATTTGCATGTGCTTGCAATGGGTTAGTAGTCCCATTTGCTTTTTTTTTTTTTGCTAAATTCTATTCATTGCCCCTTCCCACTTCTGGTTACCCCATCCTCTCAAGCTGTGTTAATATTGAGAATTATCCAGGAGGAAAAGTAGAAATGAGGAGAGTATGGTCTCAGAGGTACATGTTTGTCTTTTGCTTTATTTTTTTGACATTGTTTTGGCCTTAAGCAAAAAAAAAAAAAAAAAAAAAAAAAAAAAAAAAAAAAAAAAAAAAAAAAAAAAAAAAAAAAAATTTTACCAACTGAGTATGGAAAGAAAGTACCTCAACAAAATAAAGGCCATATATAACAAGCCTACAACTAACATTATACTTAAAGGTAAAAAACTGAAAACTGTGTCTAAGATCAGGAACAAGACAAGGATGTCCATACTTGACGTTTTTATTCAACATAGTACCTAAGTCCTAGATAGAGCCACCAACATTATTTCTAGGGATGAAATTAACAGCAGAGTGCAGCAGCTCACAGATGTCAGAATAATAGCTGGCCATCTGAGTGTCAAGAGTTGACTGGAGCCATATCTGTTTGGGAATTTTAAATGCCTTAAAGGGTTTATAGAATCTTGGGTCAGCTTAATTTGACTTTTTCCCCCTCACCCAACTACTGCCCCAATCCCTGCCCTCAATTGTTCTCACTGAGAAATTTAAGCTATAAATTCTGTTCTGTGTTTTAGTGAGTATTCCTTGCAGTATACCAAAGTGAGCAGCAATTATTTTGAAAATAGGTGTGCAGGAATATAGACTAAGAAGACTTCAGTGTGTCTGAGATAATGATGTTTAGATAGATTGTAATTCAGTGAGAGTAGAGGGTTCTTCGGTACCTTTCCAAAGGTCGCTCTTTCAGTTTTAAGCTCTTTGAGGTATTTGATAAGGAGGCGCTATTAAAATTTAAATATTTAACACTTTGCATGCTGTTGTGATTCCTGAGTTTCTAGACCTGGTTAATGTTTTTTCCTTTCTAAGAACTAAGAGTTCCTTAATGATCTCCTTGAGGGCAAAGATAGCGTCACTTTAACTGTGTGTCCTAGGATGTTCAATAATATTTGTGGAATGTAAGGCCAAATGAGAGGGCCCATTTGGCTTAAGGTAATGCTAGCTTTTCCTTAACTACTACTGAAATAATTGTCCCTCTCCTCCTTCATTATCTCTAAACAGCATTCATTGAAGGCTTGTGTGTTAGTTTTCACAAATACTATACATTCTGTTGGCTAGGTTGTATTAATAATCTCAACCGGGAAGAGTTTCATGTTTGAAGCAATCGGGTCTTCTGAAAAGCATTTGTCTGTTTGCTCTCATACCCATTCCCTGTCCTTCCCTTCTCTTTGTATTATAGGACCAAGACCTGCAGTCTGTTTCTCAGATTCCCTTGCTAACTCTGCTCTTTTTCCTCTTTCCTTCTTTCTTTCCTCTCTTCCTCCCTACCCCTTTTCTTTCCTTCCTTTTAATTGAAATATAATTCAGATACCATAAAATCTACCCTTTTAAAGCATACAGTTTAGTTGTTTTTTTTAGTATATTCACAGACTTGTGCAACCATCACCACTAATTCTAGAACATTTTCATCATTCCAGAGAGATACCGTGTACCTATTAGAAGTAGCTCCCAATTCACCTTTCCTCACAGCCCATGGAAACCATGGGATCCATTTTTTGTCTTTATGGATTTGCCTGTTCTGTACGTTTCATATAAATGGAATTATATAATATGTGGCCTATGCGACTGGCTTTTTTTTTTTTTTTCACTTAGCATAATGTCTTCAAGGTTCATCCATGTTGTAGTATGTATCAATACTTCAATTTTATGGCCAAATGATATTCCATTTTATGGATATAACACATTTTTGTTCATTTATCAATTGATGAACATTTGGTTGTTTCCATTTTTTTTTTCTTTTTTTGCTATTGTGAACACTGCTATAAACATTTATGTACAAGTTTTTGTGTGAACCTATGTTTTCAGTTTGCAGATTGAAATTCTTAATTCTCTTAAGGAAAAAGAGATATACCTAGTTGAATAGAACAGCTTGATCATTTATAGAAGCTCTACACTGAGGAACTGGATGGTTCGCTTCTTCTGCAAATCTCTGCATTGTCTAATTGTCCTTTCTTCTGCCGTTTATTTGGCTTTTCCAGCCCCTTTGTAACTAGTTCCCTGTGTAAAATATTCTTTATTAAAATACCTGGTATGGACTCTATTTCCTTGACTGAGCTCTGACTGAGATGGTTTCATTTATGTTATGCATAAAAATCAAGGCTATTTGCCTTTCAAGTTTCTTCTTCTTTTGCATAACTGAGAAACCACAGTTATGCAAAAGAGAAAAAGAAACCACAAAGTTATTAGCATTGTCAGGAACAGAGTTTTTGGTTGGGTAGATTTTGTAAGTTTGTTTGGTAATTTGCTGCCATCTCTAAGCTGGTGGCAGTTCTTTTGAACCTATCCTTTTTTCCCAAACTGTCCCCAACTTTGAATGTAAGTAGTTTTTTTGGAAAGTGATTCCAGGACACTCCACAGTATTTCACTTGTCACATTGGAGCAAGAAGTGACTTGGCTGCTTCCCAGGGAATGAATTCCCCCAGACTCCAGATATGGTCTTGTAGCCAGAGATGGTCCTGTGGCCAGAGAAAGCCTGCAGGCAGGGGCCCAGGTGCTTGCAATGAGAACCTGTGTAGTGTGTTTGTGTGTAGAGGGTGAGAGAGAGAGTAGGGAAGAGAATCTGTAAACTCCTTCAGGGTACAGACCTTGTATCTGTATTTTTAAATTTTACTTATAAATAATAAGAATTAGTTGGATTCATGAAGGAAACTGCCCACAGAAAGAAGCTTCCTGAATCATATGTAGGAACTGTCACCTTGTATTTACACTGGACTCTTCTTTCAGGTAGTGGCTGATGAAAATTATGTGTTTTTAGAAAGAACCACAAATTCTCAATTTGTAACCAGACCATCAGCTGCACTGTCAACACTCCTTGAAAAAAAGCCTCATAGAAATACAAAGTTATAGGGTTCTTGTTGACTTTAGCTGCAGAGAATAAAACCTAGAAGAGAAAATAAAATCTCACCCCCAGACTTTTCACAGGCACAAAGCAGAATGCTTCAGAAGTCTGTGAGAAATGATGGGTACTAAACAAAAAAAGATTGATTAAAAAAATCAGAAAGCTAGAGGAGTTTCTTAAAACAATGGACCAACAGTGATAAAAATGTAAATTAGTAGTTGCCTCTGGATCTCTTAACCAGCGGAATAAATTTAGATGCAATCGGTCCTCCTCCCTTGGATTAAAGTTTCTTTTCATTAGGTTGAAAGCAAAGCGATAGGAAAAGTGGTGAGTTTTAAAAGTTATTGAGAAATGACATGTAAATGGGTTAAAGCCACTGGCATTTGGGAAATTTCTCTTGCATTCTTAAATCTAGCCCAAGGCTCCCTTGGGGCAGGGCCATGTCACATCTAAACCATTTTGAAGACTCCAGTTTCCCCTGGTCCTCACGGGTCATTGTTATGTAAGTTAATTACAGAAACTTTGCTATCTGTGCCTTGCCCTGTACAATCTGCAGTAGGAAGTGGCATTTAATCCTGTCTGGCATGGTTTGTCTCCTTGTTCAGAAGGCAACAGCAATTTATACTTTGCCTTTAGCATCCTCCACCTTCTTTTTCATTCCGCCTTCAACTCTTCTGCCCATATCACTCCTCCTTTCCTATAGGCAGTGTAAGCTTCAGCAAATCTTATCACCGCTCTGATCCTCAGATTCCCCAGCTGTAGACAGCAAATAATAATAGTAGCTACTTGGTAGTTGTTGTCAGAGTTAAATGAGAAAATACATATTGATAGCTCCATGTAGTGGCTGGACACAGTAGTGCTGAGTAACTGGTGGCAGTTATGAGCCCTTCAGCCCTACTCATCTGCCTTTTTTCTTCTTTAGTTACCCCATTACCTGCTGCTTCAATCTTACACTTGTCTTTCTTTCTCTCTTGCTTTCAGCCTCTCACATCTTTTTGTGGCTCTTTTCCTCCTGCTCTGACCCCAAATGCAAAATACAACTAACTAACAACCTCCATTCCCACCAAGTCAGCTCTAACTGAAGTTACTGCTCTATTTTTTCCCCTTTTACTGCTAAACTTCTTGGAACAGTTGTCTGTACCTGTCACATTCCCTTCCCTTCCTAGTTACTCTGCAGCATGTCCTTGCTTTGGCTTTGACAGTTTATTCTCCTGAATGTAACCCTTCTCAACCTCATGAATACGCTCCTGCAGGCTACAACCTGGTGGCTTCTTTTAATTCTTTATCTTCCTTAACTTCTTGACTGTATTTCACACAGGTGCTTTCCCCTTTCTTGAAGATGTCTGTGCTTTTGACCTCCATGGCTATGCTCTCTGGATCCCCTTTCCTTCCTGACCACTCATCTTTATTTGTCCTGTTGCTCTCCCCGCCCCGCCCCCCGCCCCCAAGGCTCATGATTCCAAGATTTTGCCCCAAGAATTCTTACTCTTCCTGAGAGTGCTGTCTGAGCAGATCTATATCCAAGGCTTTGTTATCATTGTCTCAAGAGGGGATTTTACTGGCCATTTCTAACAGACTGGGCACTACCTCCAGACCAAACCAATTATCTTCTCGCACACACCTGTTCCTTTATTCTTTCTTACATTTAATGATATTAGCATCCCCCCAGTTGCATCAGGAAACCTACTTCATTTTGACTCTTCAGCCACTCACACCAATGTCCATCCCACCATTTTATTTCTTGGCTTTCAGATCTCCTTCCTCTTCATTCTTCTCTACTCTAAACCTTTGTGGTCTCCCAAACTGATTGTTATGATGGCAATTTCAGTGATCTCTAGACCGAAAAATACCAAGGATTGCAGCAATCACCAGAAGCTAGGAGAGAGGCATAAAGCGAATTTTCCCTTAGAGCATCCAGAAAGAATCAGCCCTGCTAAAAACTTGACTCCCAACTTCTGGCCTCCAGAACTGAGAAATAATAATTTCTGTTATTTTAAGGCACTGGTTTGTGGTAATTTGTTATGGTAGCTTGCAGGAATATAGCCTCCCTTCCCAAACCTGCTCATTATACTCAGTCTTAATATTTCTTTATACAAGGTGCTTCCAGGCTTCTGTTCCAGGCCTTTTCCTCTGTCTGGAATGTGCCCTGTTCTCCCCTTCTCTTGCTTTTCTCCCACCATGTAGTAAACTGTGGTCTCTGCTCAGATTTACCACCTCAGAATCCCTTCCTCCTCACCCTGCCACTTTATCTGTACACAGTCCTTTGTTTATATCACATTGTTGTATTTTCTCTTTCCGTGATGTATCTAGTTTGTCATTCAGTGTCTGTGTCTCTATTAACCCATGAATTTCTAGGAGTTGAGGCTGTTTCATCTTTATATTCCCACAGCTTGGGATGTGATGGGCACAAAAATGACTTCCATTAAATACTTAATGAAAGGATCTCTATTTTATTGTTATAATTGTTGTGTTTTATTATTATTATTTTTAAATTTCATTTTTTATTATTTTCAAGTATATGAAAGGCTCTCTTTTTGTTTGTTTCTATCTTTTTAAATCCAAGCTTATTTCTTTCATGCTCTTTGAAAGGTGTGTGTAAAAATAAATGTGACTTTGGATGTCAAAATAGGCCATAGTGAGATCAAAAGTTAAGTCTTCTTGGCCTTACTATAAGAAACTGCTATTTAAAATTTGTTTAATTTAGAACATTTTATTTTATGAAGATATATGGTAGAGTGAAAGGAATAAACCAGTAAATAACTGTCTTGAAATTCTGGAGAGTGAAAGCAGTGGTGATTTCATCAAAGGCTATTAAGAGTAAGGTCATTGTCAGCAAATCAGAGAAATATTTGAGATAATTAATTGAGGTGAGTTCATGGTATTAAAGACCTGAAAAGCTTTTATGCCCAGAATTATTCTTCATGCCATCTCCTGCCACAATGTGTGGGAAATGAGTTAGGAAGAAAATTTGTGGGAAGAGGCGGAAAACTTTTTTTTTAGTCTATAATCAGTTGAAGGTGATAATAAGACAGGCTTCATTTAAAGACCAAGAAAGGGTTTTGCTCTAAGGAAAGAAACTGGATTACAAAGGGGAAGACCAAGCATACCAAGGACTCTTGTTTATTGAATTACCTTGTGTTTTTAGAATTATTTTCTAACATCACAGCATTGATCACTAATTAGAATAATCAGTTCAGTATTTCCAATAAGGGGGAAAAAATCCCTGACTCCAAAAGGTTCTTAAACCATAAATCAAATCCTTACGAGGTTATGAAGTTGAAAAGACTCATTGTGTTCTTAAATATCAGTTCTAAAAAAAAAGAATGATTTTTGGTAATAAATTCAGGTTTCCTGAAGTGACATATAAGTTGCAAGTTGTTTTTCTATGGGCTTTGCCAGAAAAAGTTTTTTAAAAAATATTCTTTTATTTGTGGCTAAGAAAGAATCACCCCTTTACCAGAGGTGTTCTGGCTGCTCTCACTGTCTAAGTCCTTTTTTGCAGCTCCTACCCAGTGAATCTGGGGTTGTCCTGCAAAAAGAATGTTTCTGGAATTGCATCTCTCTCTTTTACTTCTGTACATGATGCTTATCTCCAGCATTCTTGGAAACTCCCGCATATACCCCATAAAAAAATTGGTTAAGAGAGGAAATTTGCTGAGCAGATTCTGACAGTCTCTGGCTATAGATACTTACAGTCAATAGTTGGTAGCTTTAGATTCTGTTTCAGTTATCTATTGCCTAAAACTTTTTGTAAAAAGAAAAGAATTTTTCTCATGATTCTGTGGGTTGACTGGGCTTAGCTGGGAGGTATTTCCGCCTTATATAATGTCAACTACGGTTGCTCAGTTGGTTGCATTCAGTTGGCATCTTGGCTGGGCTTAAGTTACATGAAAGCCTCATTCAAATGTCCCATAGTTTGCTTCTCCCCATGTTCTTTTCATGTGGCTAGCTGGGCCTCCTTACAGCCTGGTGGTCTCAGGTTAGTCAGACTTCTTATACTGCAACTGGCTTCAAGAGGGGAAGCAGAAGTTGCCAAGCCTTTTATAGGACTGGTTCTGGCACAGTGTCACTTTTACCCAAGTTACAAGACCAACTGAAATTCAAAGAAGGCAATTAGATGCCACTTCTTGATGGGCAGAATGGCTTGCTCATACAGGTAGAAAAAAATTTGATGGCAACCATCTTTGGAGAGTACCTACCACAGCCTCATTACTCACTTTAAATTAGCAATATTTAATATTATAAATTAGATTATCTTCAGCTCCCTTTATTAGAGCAATCTTACATTCACTTGCCAGTTCCAGCCAGCATTTTCTGGTCCTTTAGGAAAGCTGATCCTAATTATTCTTAATATAATTAGTTAGGCTTTACTATGTACTCAGGACTGATTTTAGTTCTTTATATATATGATCAAGTTCTTAAAACAACCCTATGAGGAAGATATTATTATCTCTATTTTCTTGATTAAAAAAACTGAGGCTTTGAGTAAATAAGAAAATTGCCCAAGTTCTCACAGCTTGTAAAGTGGTAAAGCCATCTTTGGAAACAAGAAATTTCCGATTTTAAAGTTGCTGCTTTTTGCACTGAAAATGCTGGTTTTCAAGGTTCATCATAAAGTTTCTATTTGAAACTGCTGTCAAATCCATCTGCATTAGACTTGTTGACTTCCCTGAATTCTGCTCACAGAATTTCCCTGAAATAGATGTTCCTGTTCTTGGCACGCAGACCAGGACAAAGGTCTGTGAGATGTTTCCATTAACGGAAACTCCTCTGAGCTTTCTGATTTATGGCTTATCTAAAACCTTTTTGGGACTTTCGCTGTTCCTGCAGACCACCCCTTGAAACCGCCTTCTAATGTTCAGCCACTACCCACCTGAATGGTGTGGAAGATGTTTCCACAACCCCAAGTCTTGTTTTCTTGTCCAATATAAGCATATCTTAATTACATTTTCATTGCTGAAGTCTTAGACTGGCTGTCCAGACAACAGAGAATTTTTCAGTAGGTTAAACAAATATAAGATTGGTTTTGCTATTTTGAATGTTAGATTCTTGTCATGTTCTCTTGTGAACTTTATAGTCTGTTAAACTCTCTACTACATTCCCTAAGGCCATTAGTACTTTCTGAACCTTTCTATATATACTTTGATGTTAATATTTTATGTTTCTGGTCATGTATTTACTGTTCACATCATTAAAAATAGCTAAATTGTTCAACCACAGGCTTTGGATTTTTATTATAATTCTTTAATTCCCTGAAACATGTTTCTGTGATAAAAATGGGAAGTATACCCAGAAATTGGTCAGACTTGTATGTTTTAAATATTACAATTCTATTGTATTTTTGTTATTTTTCATAGAGAACAAAGAGGTAGAACGATAAAAGATCATAAAAAGATTGACTTTTACCCTTTAATACAGTGAGTACAAGAGTTGGCAGTCATAAGGACTGATACCGTCTTATTTCAAAGCCAGGGTGAAGATTTTAATTCAAGGTTGAGATTGGGTCTTCATCAGACCTAAAATACAGGATGACCTTCCTAAATGTAACTCTAGTTACTCACATTGTCTTAGGAGAAGTTTTTCATTCTAGGAAATATAGAGCTACAAATTTTGATAGGTCGTGTTTTCATTTTTACTCAATTCAAAATACTTTGTAATGTCTGTTTGATTTCTTCCTTTACCTGTGAATTATATAGCAGTATATTATTTAGTTTCTAAATGTTTGAGTTTTTCCCTAGATCTTTCAGTTACCAATTTCTAATTTAATTTCAGTATGGTAAGAAAACATATTTGTATGACTTGAATGCTTTTTAATTTTTTTTTACTTCTTTTATGGCTCCAAATATGGTCTATCTTATATAGATTTTAGGCATATGAAATGAGTGTATGCTGCTGTTGTTGGGTGGAGTGTTTGATTAATGTCAAAACAAGTAGGTTAATAGTGTTTTTCATATCTTCTGCATCTTTACTAATTTTCTACTTGTTCTATCAAGTATTGAGATGGGTGGAAATATTAGAATATAATCATGGATTTTCTGTTTCTTTTGCAATTCTTCATGTATTTTCAAGCTCTGTTACTAGGTGCATACATGTTTATGACTTTTATGTCATGTTGGTGAATCAACCCTTTTTATCCTTATGAAATGACTTTTTCTTTATCCTTGACAAGCTTCTTTGTTCTGAAATCTACTTTGTTTGGTATTAATATAGCTACTTTCTTTCAATTTATATCAGTACGATATAGCTTTTTCTATCATTTTTATCTTTACTCTTAAAAAAAATTTGCAGCTACATAGTTCTATGTTGCCTTTTTTCTCCTAATGTAATATTTTTTTGCCTTTTAATTTGGATTTTAGATCATTTACATTTAATGCGATTATTCATATAATTTTATTTGAATCTACTATTTTGCTTTTAATTTTCTGTATGTCCCTTCTGTTTTATGTTCCCTTTATCTTTTTTTTCTGCTTTCCTTTTATATTAATATTTAAGTGATTCTCCTTTGTCTCTTTTGTTGTGTTATTAGCTATAACCGTTGTGCAATTATACTGGTTGCTTTGTGGTTTATATTATATATCTTTTAACATATCACACTCTACCTTCTAGTGATATCCACTCATTGTATAAGAACCTTACAATAGAATTCTTTCATTTCTCCTTTCTCTTGGCCTTTAAGCTATTTCCATACATTTTATATTCACATATGTTAAAGCTCCTATAATACATTGCTATTATTTTTGCTTTAAACAGACAGTTATCTTACAGAGAGTTAAATTAAGAAGACTTCTTTATATTTACCTTTGTATTATCTATTTCCAATGCTCTTTCTTCCTTTGTGTACATTTGGGTTTCCTTCTGGTATCATTTTCATTCTGTTTGAGGCACTTTACCATTTCTTTTACTGCAAGTCCTTTGATGGTGATTAATTTTTCCAATTTTTGATGTCTGGATAAGGTCTTTATTTCATATTCATTTTTCTATCTATTTTCACTTTTTTTTTCCCCCTTCCAATCAGTACTTTAAAGAGTTTGTTACACTATTTCTTAGCTTATATTGTTACCAATATAAGCTGTTGTCTTTATCTTTATTTCTCTGTGTATAACATATCTCTTTTCCCACCCCCCAGCTGTTTTCCCTTTTTTTTCCTTTATCACTGATTTTAAGCAATTTGATTATCATGTATCTTAGTTTTCTTCATGTATTTTGTGCTTAGGGTTCATTGAACTTCTTGAAACCTGGGCGTAGGAAAGGGTTCTGCATCAAAGAGAAGATGTTGGGCCTTTGGGTGGTGAAGCTTGACTTGTGCTGGCAGTGCAGGACTCAGTGCGGCAGCAGGAACTTGAATTTAGAGTTGTGAAACTGTTTGTGCACTGTAGGCAGCAGTCGTTGGCCATGATCTCTTTCACCTTCATGATCTACATCGAGCAGACCCAGGCATGGTGCTGGGCTCCGATATCGTGATAGCACTGGGTGACAGTGCCCACAGTGGTCAGATCCTGGTATACCTGGTACATGTTGGTGCCACTGTGGGAGCTGCATTGTAGCCAGATCCCCGCTAGAGAGATTGCTTAATTATTGTAGACACTACTACATTGTAGACTGAAGACTTCTTCAGTGGAGACACAAAATACCAGAAGCAGGACTTTGTGACAACATGTTTAGGTGCAAACATTTGCATGTGGTAGTAGAGGATTGGTGAGTGGCGTTTGGGAATGAGCAGGCAAAGCCCCACTGCCTTGTACTCTTGCAATGTGCCTGAAGCTTTCATGATATTCTTTCCATTCTCACCACCGCCCACAAAAGGGCTTATAGTTTTCATCAAATTTGAAAAATTTCAGCCATTAGTTCTTCAAATATTTGTTACCTGCCCATCCTTTCAGG